>NC_067147.1:9573308-9813308 GCF_903995435.1 Acomys russatus
AAGAAAGGAAACATGTTTGTTTGTTTGGGTTGTTTGTTTGTTCACTTTACATCCTGGTCCTAGCCCCATTATTTATTTGTTTTTGAGACAGCATCTCTTTATGTAGCCAGGACTATGGCTGTCTTGAAACATATTATGTAGACCAGGCTGGTCTTGAACTCATAGAGATCCACCTGGCTCTGCCTCCCAAATGCTGGGATTAAAGGAATATACCACCGCACTTGGCTAAGAACGAAAAGATTTTTAGTAAAAAAAGGGGAAGATTAAGACAGCTGATTTTTTTTTTTTTTTTTTTTTTTTTTTTTTTAGGATGAAAAAGAAAGCTGAATTGCTTAAGCAATTTGCAAAGGCCTGAGCGAGTCACACAAAGAATGAGACTTTATGTACATGAAGTCAAAATTTCTAAGGCCAAAGTTCAATTCACCAATATCAAACTCCTCCTTAAATCAGTGGAGTTATTGGTCTGTTCTCCCTAGTAATTACAAGGACTGGCTTAAAGAACCGAAATGTATATCTAATCAAAGTTTCTCCAAAAGTGTTTGGGATTTTTGCTGAAAATTATACAACTATTACACATCAATTAAAAGTGCCAGACACTGTCTTCTGCATTTTACATAAGTGCACTTGGAGGCCTACACTGACATGGTCTGAAGAGCTAAACAAAACAAAACAAAACAAAACAGGACAATGTCTTGCCTCTTGCCCAATGTGGTGGTTTGAATAAAAATGGCCTCCAATGGCCCATAGGGAGTGGCACTATTGTGAGGTGTGGCCCTGTCAGAGAAGTTGTGGCCTTGTTGGAGAAAGTATGACACTGGGAGTGGTTTTGAAGCCCCAGATGTTCAAGCCAAGCCCAGTATCCCTCTGTCTTCTCACTCTCTGCTCTCTGGATGTCGAACTCTCTAGCACTATGTCTGGCTTGCATGCTGCCAGGCTTCCTGCCATGAGGACAATGAACTAAACTTCTGAACTATAAGATAGCCCCAGTTAAGTACTTTCCTTGATAAGGGTTGCTGTGGCCATGGTGTCTCTTCACAGCAATAGAAACCCTAACTGTGAAACCTGCCAAGGTCAACTAGGTCCCAGGAGCCTGTAGGGTGTGTCCTGAAATGTCCTGTAACTCTGGTGAGCCACTTGCCCTCTTATTGAGGAGTTATGAAGATGCCACCCAGAAAACTCTATGGTAATTTCATCTACAGTCTATGAAGAATAGTGTCAACACAGAGGAAAAACTTTCTTCAATGCTTCCAAGTGAAGTCATGGTCAAGCAAGGCCGCTGACCCCCTCCTTACACAGATGGAACGGTTGGCAAAATAAACACTAGAGGAGCCGTAGTCCCCTAGGATCATCCATCCTCAATTGACTCTGACAGCACAGAAAGAAAAAGGTCATTTTGGCCGTTTGCAGTGGTCTTGAAAACACCTAACAGGAAAGTATAACCAAAGTCTAAAATGATTTAGTCATGCTTCTTTAACATTCCAACGGATTGCACTTGTCAGACATTAAGTCCATAAAAGGTGCTATTTAGACAACTATTTCTCACTAATAATTTTCTTCTTGATAAAGAAATACATGTCCCAGTTATAAAACTTGAGATGTTGGCTCATTGTAGCACCTACATAGAGCTGAGAGGGACAGGACCACTATTGTTTCAACCTAAAAATTAAGTGATGGCTGCATCTCTTTTTTTTTTTTCTCTCTATCACTGGTTCTGGACACTCCAACAGCTAGCAAAGGGACTGAAAACAGATCCTGAGTTCAGCCAGAGTTGGGGACCAAAGGAAGACTGAAGAGAAGCCAATGGATGGATGGTTTGTAAGCTGACCAAGAGACCCCAGTCGACTTTTATTTGACATTTAAAAACTATCTTTGGTCCTGGTTTCTCCTCTTTCTGGTCCAGGACTTACAATGCTAATAACCCATCCTTTCCTCCACCCTCACATCTTTATCCAGGCACCAGCTAAGGACTTCATCTCCTCCCTATACTGGGCTGTTATACTGGTGAGCAAGAATGACCCTCATAGGCTAATATAGTTGAATTCTTAGTCATCGGGGAGTGGCACTATTGAGAAGGATTAGGAGGTGTGTCTTGTTGGAGTAGGTGTGGCCTTGTGGGAGGAAGTGTACCACTGGAGATGAGCTTTGAGCCATGGCAGGTTCAGTCTCAGTCTCAGCCTACAGATCAGGATGTAGCTCTCAGCTACTGCTCCACCACCACACCTGCCTGCCACCATGCTCCCTGCCATGGTGACAGTGGACTAAGCCTCTGAGGCTGTAAGTAAGCCCTCAATTAAATGTTTTCCTTTATAAGAGTGGCCATGATCATGGTGTCTCTTCACAAACACAGAACAGTGACAAGACAGGGTCTTTTAGATAAACCAGTAGAGGGGTACCATGACTGCCACATCTGACACTCCCATTTAGCTGGAAAAAAGGACAGATTAGTCATTACCCCAATTTGACATGAGTTACATCTTCAGGGTGGTAATGATGAAAGAGGAGTTTAAAATTGGTTAGACAGTCTAAAGCAGTGGTTCTCAACCTTCCTCATACTGAGGCCCTTTAATACAGTCCCTCATGTTGTGGTGACCCCAAACCATAAAATTATTTTTGATACTACTTCATAATTATAATTTTTCTACTGTCATGAATTGTAGTGTAAATATTTTTGGAGATAGAAGTTTGCGAAAGGGGTCGCGACCCACAGGTTGAGAACCACTGGTCTAAGTCAAAAAAGACCCCAAAGAAAAACAGCCAGTTTGTATCTTGACTGAAAGCTAGGAACATCAGCAGGTCTCTTGGCTCATCCTTGCCAGAGGCTGGTGGTATAAGAGGTATTTTGTGGGCTCTGATTCTGGTCTGGCTTCTAAGTAGCTCTAAGGTTACCTTGAAAAATGGGACGTATTATGGTAGCAAGTATGAGTGAAGACCTGTTAAGAGAAAATTGCTCAGTAGAATAGCATCTCTGGCCTGGTTGACCCCTAGCATTCCAGTTGGGCTAGGTTGATTGTCTGGGCAAGGGACACCGCACAGCACCCAACTCCCCACCCCAACCCCAGCTCAGGAAGGCAGGATCGCCTTAAGCCATGCTAAGGAGATAGCTAGATTAATTCATCCTTTAGTTTAGAGGTTGGCCCCAAGACTTGCTGAAACCTCTGTCACCAAAGTATCTTGTCACTTGCTGTTACTAGAGACTTCAGGAAGTCAGCATGTGCCGGCTGAGTTTGAAGGGATGTTAGGGGTGTAAGTGAAACCACTGTGTGTGACTTGGAGTAATGTGTGGCTTTTGAGATAAGGGGCTACACCCACACAAGGCAGCTCCACTTGGAGCCAAGCCTGGGCAGGCTCTGATATGTTAATGAACCAACTCCAACCCAACTGGGTCTGGTAAAGAATCAACCAGCCCTAAGCTTCAAGCCCAGATAGCACAAAGCTAATGAACCCAGGAACGATTTAAAAAAATAAAACAACAACAACAACAACAAAACTGGAACTCTGGAGGTGGGCTAGGCGGGCACTGCTGTGTACGTGAGGCATGGCGTCTCAAGCCCCTGTGCCAACCCCCATAAGCAATGGGACTTTGAGACTCATCACCTTGTGACTCTAGATCCTGTGAGCATAGGTTTTGCGTTTCTAGCATCCTGATGAGTTCACACATGGCCATCTGTTAGGATAGGCCACTGGCTGAAGCTCAAGGACCTGCTGGAGTGTCCAAAAGTGCCATCTTCCTGGCCTGCCACCTGCAGATGTGGACACAGTTTAAACTCCATCCCTAAGCGCTCTCACTTGAGGATTCCCCAGCTGAGCTGGCAGCACTTCCTCCCAACCTTGCTTGCTTGATGAGGAGTCTGGTGGCATGAGACTACCATAATCTTTATAATAGCCTGGTATTGAAAGGAATGTTTGTGTGACTAGACCAGGCATATTCAAAAGGCAAGTCCCTTGCGGACATCCTAACTGCCAAGGGCCTCACAGTTCACTGGCCCCACTAGTCACAAGGAGAGAAAATTTAAAATGTATATTTAAGAGGGCAATCAGTCAAGGGGTTATTTTCTCTTTGTGCGTTTCTTTGTGGGACATTGAGAATATTTTTTTTCTATCGCTACTAAAAGAGGAAGGTGCAAGAATTTAATTGGTGTGAGTCCACCATATTAGAGGTGACCCTGAATACTTAAGGTCTTCGCAAGTTTCTCTTGGGAACCAATAATTAGACACTCAGAGGCAGACTCTCTAGGTAGGGCCCCTGGCATTGAGGGAGAAAAGTAGGGAAGGGGAGGAAGAGAGAGAGAGAGAGAGAGAGAGAGAGAGAGAGAGAGAGAGAGAGAGAGAGAGAGAGAGAGAGAGAGAGAGCCCTACAGGTGAGCAATGCCTGAATAACTCCTAGATTGCAGTGTACACTGAGCCACCATTCACCTTGAGTTTTGAGACAGGCTCTCACACCTGGAGCTTGCTGATCGGGCTAGGTGGGCGGCCAACGAGCCTCAAGTCTTGGAAAGCTGCCTGTCTCTGCCTGCCCTGGAACTGAGGGCTATCAGCACCCTCCATCATTCCTGGAGGGTTGTGTGTTTGCTTGTTGCGGGTCCCGGGCATTTAACTCAGGTCTTCAGGCTCACTTTACAAATCGAGCCATCGCCCCCAGCCCTCACTACTCTTTAAGAGTTATAATTTATTAAACTGGAACTCGCACGTTGAACAAATTGCCTATTTCCAGGAACAAACTGTTTTAAATAAGTTGGCAGGCTTGTGCAGACATCACCTTAGTGTGCTTTGGAACACTTCCACTCTGCCCCCAGAGAAATTGCAACTTGTTAGCTGTGGTGCCTGCTGGTCCTCTGTACTAACTCTTAGGCCTAACAACTGCTGGTGTGCCTTTGTGTCTGTCTGTTCTAAAAAGTTCCTATAAAAGGAACTGCACATGTTGTTACTGGCTCCTGTCAGTAACGCTCAGTTATTTTGAGTCTCATCAGTGTTGATACATGTGTCGACTCATTCTGTTGCTAAACAGGATTCCACTTGTGGAGGTATCACAGTCTGTTTATCTTCTCAGCTGCTCAAAGATACTTGGGGATGCGGAGATGGCTGGGTGGGTAAAAGCACTTGCTGTGTACACATGAGAACCTGCGTTCCAATCTCCACTACCCATAGGAGAAGCCTGCCATGGCTGCAGATAGCCCTGCAGTCCCAGGGCTGTAGCTCCAGGTTCAATGAGAGAGCTTAGGAGGAAGACGGAGAATGGCAAGACAAGGATGCCTGACCTGAACACACATGCACATGAATATACCACACACATCCTGACGCACACAGATGACCCGAACACACATGCACATATACCACACACACACGTCCCCATCCAATGCACATAGATGACCTGTACACATGTGTCCATATACCACACACACACATCCACATCCAATGCACACAGATGACACTTGAGCTCCTCCCAGTGTGGGACTCCCCTTGCTGAAGTAGCTTCCAGTATCCAGAACATGTCCTGTGGACATAGGGTTTCAGGCCTCTTGACTAAATGTACTAGAGTAGATCTTATTCTCGGTCAAGTGGCAATGTTGTATTTAGCTCGGAAAGTGTTTTTCCAAATGCAGGAACTGTCGGAACATGGGCAGTGATGATGTCACTCTGTGGAGCACCCTAGGCAGTGATAATGTCACTCTGTGGAACACCCTAGGCAGTGATGATGTCAGTCTGTGGAGCACTCTAGGCAGTGATGATGTCATTCTGTGGAACACCCTAGGCAGTGATGATGTCACTCTGTGGAGCACCCTAGTCAGTGATGATGTCAGTCTGTGGAGCACCCTAGGCAGTGATGGTGTCAGTCTGTGGAGCACTCTAGGCAGTGGTGATGTCAGTCTGTGGAGCACTCTAGGCAGTGATGATATCAGTCTGTGGAGCACCCTAGGCAGTGATGGTGTCAGTCTGTGGAGCACTCTAGGCAGTGATAATGTCAGTCTGTGGAGCACTCTAGGCAGTAATGATGTCAGTCTGTGGCGCACCCTAGGCAGTGATGACGTCAGTCTGTGGAGCACCCTAGGCAGTGATGATGTCACTCTGTGGAGCACTCTAGGCAGTGATGATGTCACTCTGTGGAGCACCCTAGGCAGTGATGATGTCACTCTGTGGAGCACTCTAGGCAGTGGTGATGTCACTCTGTGGAGCACTCTAGGCAGTGATGATGTCACTCTGTGGCGCACCCTAGGCAGTGATGATGTCACTCTGTGGAGCACCCTAGGCAGTGATGATGTCACTCTGTGGAGCACTCTAGGCAGTGATGATGTCAGTTTGTGGCGCACCCTAGGCAGTGATGATATCAGTCAATGTTAAATGTCCTCATGTATAATAAAATGTCTTTCCATTTATTTGTGTCTTGATAAATGTCCTTCAGCAAAGTTTATCATTTTCTACTATATAAGTCTTTGGCAACTATCCCAGCATACAAGGTGCAGTCCTGGAATTCTGAAAGGGCTCTTGTGGACTTTCCTCACCAGTGGACCCAAAGGTAAGGTACACTTATGTGCCCTGTCCTCTCACCATGTCCTGGCTTGTAGAAGGTAGATCCCTTAGGACAGCCAAGGACAAGAGCAGAAGTGCCTGCTCCTGGAAGCTTACTACCCAAACATCTGGCCCACATGACAGGCCTGGTTAGCAGACACACAGGTCTTTTCTAGTTTCTGTGAAACTCAGGTTCAATGCCAGCCTTGGTAGGTGGCACATGACTGACAGCTGGGGGCAAATCTCATGAAGCCAGCATGACGCCAGTGAACCAGGCATTGCAGTTCAGAGTGGAAGGCTGAGGTCAGGCTAAGAGCTGCAATGCATCCTAGGTAGTGCACCTACTTCATGACAGCAACAGAGACCAGCGCTCCAAATAAGGCCCTGCACTACACTCTGCCTGCAATCCTGAATTCTCAGTCCCTGCATGGAAGCATCACACTGCAAACTACTGCATGGGATTCCCTCTAGCAGATCTCAAGGTGGGCCTTGGGATAGGTGCAGGGCCCTCCAAGGGACTATGGTGATGCTGTGCCAACCTGTCTCAGTGGGGAAGGTTAGTCGGGGCTAAGTAAGGACCTCTGGAGCTAAAGAATGGGTACACGAAGCATTGAAACTTCAGCATGGCTGTGATGACCCATGCTGGCGGCCCTGTCCTGCAAGCATCAGGCTACTGAGAGGAGACTCTTCCCTGGAACCCAAGCAGCTTCTTGGCTTGTCCCTGGCAGGCTCAGGACCTTCAGGGTCAGCAGCCTTATTTAAGCTTAGGAGGCCTTCTGACATTGCCCTAGCTGAGAATTTACCCTCTCCAGGCTGTACTTGTTTGTATCCATCTCAGGAGTTCTCAGCTCTGAGAAGCTATGGTCTTAAAGGTTGGTACCCATTGCGCTGGAGAGATGCTTCAGAGGTTGAGAGCACTGACTGCTTTTCCAGAGGTCCTGAGTTCAATTCCTGGCAACCACATGGTAGCTTACAACCATCTATAATGTGATCTGATGCCCTCTTTTGGCCTGCAGGTGTACATGCAGGCAGAGCACTGTATACATAATAAATAAATAAATAAATAAATAAATAATTTTTTAAAAGTTGGTGCCCACTATCTGTGCCTTGAATCTCAACACAGTCCATATGTGACACATACAAACAACCCAGCACACCCCCAAACCACAGGAAATGTCAGGGCTCAGCTCAGCTAGATATTGCTTCCACTGCCTAATTCCTATACTATACCTTCCACCCAAGGTCTCGGCTGCTCCCAACATATCCTTGCTGACACTGTGCCTTTAAGGATCCTCTTCCTTCATGCTGGGCCATGCTCTTCTCTGTCACTTCTTGCTTTCCCACAGGCCTCATGTTGAATAATGCCCCCGCACCTCCCCATCTCCCCACCTTCCCACCCTCCACCTTCCCACCCCCCACCCCTCACCACCCCCCACCCCCACCGTCTCACACAAGCAGGCAACTCTGTGCCTCAGTATGAGGCTTCCCACACTGCGATCAACAGTCTGGTCCTGCTGGCTTCCCTTCGGCAAGGATTTGCACCTTCTCTCCTGGCTCACTGGCTGCTGTTCAGCTGCATCCTCTGGTTGCAAAGGTGATACTCATTGCAATAATCACCACCTATGCCCTTCACAGGGGACAGCCTGCGGAGCCCCTCTAGGGGCCAAGCCCTGCTCAAGTCCTGCCCCAGACCCTCCTCTCTGCGCAGAGCATATCTTTGCGAAACTCTGCAAGGAATACAAACGCAAAACTGGAAGGATTTGCCTCCCTCCTTATAAAAATGCTATTGGTGATTAGATCAGGTATGGAGGCAGGGCTTGGCACATGCCGGGTACTCTTCAGACGCTCCTGAAGTGGAGCAGGTGTGATGCCTATCCAAACAGGTCCAAGCTGTAGTATGAAAGCGACACGTGGCTCAGCACATGTGAGGATGACAGTGTCATGTCACGGTGTTAAAGGTTGGGTACTCCTGGATATGGAAGCAGAAGAGTTAAGAGTCTTGTCTAAGTGTTGGGATTTGGACAATGGGCTCTTTGCCTCCAAATCTAAGCACAGACACATGAACTCCTGATTCCCAGAGACCTAGAGGGCTCTTATGGAACCACACAGAAACCCTGGGCAAATCTCTTGGCTGTTGTTCCCAGTGGTGAGGACAGAACCTAGAGTTTACTGCAAGCCAGGTAAGTGCTCTACCACTGAGCCACAAACTGTGTTCCCTGCTGCTGCTGACCTGGAATCCCAGGCTTACTGAAGAGCAGATGATGGTAGTGGTTAAAGGTCCTAGTCCCCTGGTGACATCACCCAGCTTATTTGTGTGACATCCAAAAGGTCTCAATCCAAGACTCAAAAGGTCTTTACCTATCCAGGAGGACTCCCAGCTAGCCCCACTTCACCCCTTTGCCTCAGAGACAGCATGCCACAGCTTGTACCCCAGTACTGACAACATCCCCACACAGGGTGGAAGTGACCTGTCTGGACAAACCAGAAGCAGCCATCCTGCTCTACAGGAAGTGCCAGCTGAGAGCACAGTGTCACCCAACAGCACTTCCTAGTTGCTCACTTCCCGCAACCTGGAAAGACTGAACTGCCTGAGAAGAACAAGGCTGGCTGGGAGCCCCAGCCTCACAGCAGCTGGCAGGTACACAATGCCAATTACCAGCTGCAGAGGCTGGTGCTGCTTCTCAGGTCACAGCCCTCCCAGCCCCCAGGCCACCACAGCAGGGAGAAGTCATCCCAGTCCCTGGCCAAGTGCATCCTTCCTTCTCCAGGCACAACACACGAGCAGTCAGGACATCTTCCAACCCCCCAGGTACTTCATTCATATCTATCTTCCCTGCCCACCATTTTGTAGGTACCCAGGAAGGAGGTATCCCCCAGCTAAGTGCCACAGAGAAGTCCCATGTACTGGCAGACTGAAGACAGGGCTTCAAGAGTGCCCACCTGCCCAGGGACAGAAGCCCCCGCCTCTCTCTGACTATCTAACTACGCATGTTCCATATAGGCAAACAGGCCTGGGACTTCCAGGGCCATCACTAAAAACCTGCACCGTTGGGAGGGAACTGACTCCTGTTCCATCACTTCTGTGGGAATCTGTTCTCCTGGTTCCGGGCCCTGTCTACAGATGAGGCCCCCAGTTTAAGAGTTTTAAGTGGTGGCGCACGCCTTTAATCCCCAGCACTCGGGAGGCAGAGGCAGGTGGATCGCTGTGAGTTCGAGGCCAGCTTGGTCTACAAAGCGAGTCTAGGACAGCCAAGGCCACACAGAGAAACCCTGTGCAGGGCGGGGGCGGGAGGGGGGATTTAAAGACAAGGTGCCTCCTTGTGTTGTGATGGGGTATGGATATGTCCCCAGGGAGGGCTGCCTACCACATGCCATAATATGTCCCCCCCTAACACACACACACACAAGTGGACTTGATGGCCTCACATAGTAACAGCCTTGTGTCCTTGCCACAGAGATATAGTGGGTCGAGTTGGTGGCATCTTGTGGAAACTTCTTCTAAACTGCAATTTCCTCAGAACTCATCAGACTCAAAAAGTGACAGGGTCTTTTCAGTGAAGGCTTTTAGTCATTCGCATGTCAGTAAGCATCATCGCACTGTTCTCCTCACGGGTTCCCTAAGCTGGACTAGGGTGGGGTTGTTCAATCTGTCTCCTCTGTTGTGTCTTATCTGGGTGAATAGGTAGATGTCCCTTGAACTCTCCCATTGCCAGACTGGCCTGTGAGAATCCAGCTGCAGCTCAGGCCGCACCTTGCTGCAGCTCTCCCCCACAGGCTCCCTCTGAGTCTTCAGCTAGCCAACTTCTAGTCTCCAAGCTGGGGACATGAGTTTACATCACAGTGGGTATGGGTGGCCACATAGTCTGATCTCCACCCCATTCTCTGGGTTCCTGCCTAGGAATCAGAGAGATGGCTTCAGGCTTGTGCTGCGGAATCTCCCAGTGCTTGGAGAGACATAAGAAGAGGAACACACACACACATACACACACACACACACAGTCAAGTGGACCCTGAAAGTTGTCCTCTTTCCTCCACATGCATGCAGTGACATGAATGCACCCACATACATACATACACATCAATAGCAATAACTAACTAAACAAAAAACAAAAACAAAACCAGCATCTGGCACTGGGAACATGAGGACATAAATTTGGACTCCCCAGTAGTTACATAAAAAGCCAAGCATAGTAGGGTGTGCTGGTAACCCCAGCACTGCTGAGAGTGCAATTGAGGCAAGGGGACCCCACCCAATTAAGCCAAGTCGGTGAGCTCAAGGAGAGATCATGTCTCAAGAAATACAATGAAGAGAAATTAAGGAAGGCACCAGATGTCTACTCCTGGCCTGTGTTCATGCCACCAACCACACACACACACACACACACACACACACACACACACACACACACACACACACAAAACAGAATATAAACAAGGCCTTCTAGACACGTCTCAATGACTATAATTGGCACACAGTAGGTAATCAATAAGTTTTTGTTGAGTAAACTCCACTGCACATACCTAAGTCCCTGACACGAGTCAGCCGACCCAAAGCTCATTCACTAAATGGGGGCTGTGCTGTGGTTTGAAATGGGACTGACCAGTCATGTTCAAAAGGATTGTCCTTAGATTGGTGCTAGAGGGAGGTGACAGAGACATTAAGAGGTGTGGCTTAGGGAAAGGTTTTAAGTCAGAGCCACACCCTCCCCTACCCATCTGTCCCCTGTGCCTCACTCCCACCTTTGACCCACTACCTGTCTCCTCCATGCCTTGCTGTCTCACCACAGGCCCAAAGCAACAGGACAAACCATCCATTCACAGAAAACCCCAAACCTTCTGTCTGTATAAGTTGATTATCTGAAGTGTCTTGTTGCCATGACAGAAAGCTGACTGGCACATACCTGAATCTGAATCATTCGTGCCATGCAAATCTTCCAAGTGTCTATGCTGAAAACTACACAGACCTTTTAGGAACATTGGTTTTGAGCTAATTCCCGGTAGCTCAGGGCATCACCAAATTCCACTATCAGTAGTAAGGGCTCAACAGATGTAGAAGCATTCCAAGTCACAAAATAGAGCCACATCCCAAGTCCACCTCATAGCAACCATTGAAGTCCCGAGCCTGTCCTGTGGTGACTTCCCGGTCCTGAGTGTTCAGTTGACAAAGACATACTCAGCAGCTGACAGAAACTCAACCCTGCCCCCTGGCCCATGATGCACACACTTACGTATCAAGAAAGGCTCACTGAAGGCCTTGGGAGCACTCTCCACTCCAAAAACAGTGACTCACCACCAATCCTTTGTCCCTGGTGGCTAGAGCACACCACCAACTGAGAAGAGCAGTCTCTGTTGCCTCCCCATTTAGCCTGCCCATTAGGTTTGTGCATCAGCCATGAAGTAATGAAGAAGCCAGCAGGTGCTCAGCAAGATGGCTGATGACCTGAGTTCAATCCTGGATCCCATGCAAAGGTGAAAGAAGAGGACAACTCTGTGGTCATCCTCCACACATGCACCATGGCATGCACATGCCCATCACCCCATCATCATATGCACACGTAGTACTTAAAATGACAATAATAAAAGAAGTCAGTGGGTTGACCTAGGTTGACCTCTGGGGATTCTCTTGTTACCTTGTGGTCTCCATAGTGGAACACACCTGCCAGAATTTCTGGCACTAGTACAAAGTGGTGTTTTTTGTTTTGTTTTATTTTGTTGATTTTTTTTTTTTTCGATCGATCCTGCTTGCATGTACCTGTGTACACTCACCTGTACACAGACATGCCTGAAAGTCACGTGTCATGTTGTGTATATGTATATAGGAGTGTGTTAGTGTGCATCTGTGTGAAAGAGTTCTAGCGTTCATATATTGTGTGCGTACATGTCCATGGAGGCATGCTTATGTGCATGTATGTGCACAAGCAGCAATGACCAGATGTTTATTTGTAGCCTACATACATGTATACACAGAGAAAGAGAGAGAGAGAAACAAACTCATGCATAGATGTACATTGTATGTGTGTGTGCATGGGCTGGGGTGCTCACATGCGTGCATGTGCACTGTGTGTCTAAGTGTACACAGGCACATACCAGAATGTGCAGAATGTGTGTGTAAGTTTGCTGAAACACATGCACATGCATATGTTCATGAGCATGCCAGTGTGTGTGTGTGTGTCCTGTATATACACATGTATACACAAACATGTTGGTGTGTGTGTGCCTGTGTGTGCACACTTTCACACAAGTATGCCAGTGTGTGTTGTCATGTGTACACACAAGTATACAACATGCCAGTGTGCAGTCACATGTTCGGAGATCAGCAGAAACAGGTGACACTCCTAGGACAGAGGCCACCCAAACTTTCACTGCCCTGCCCACTAACTCTGTGCCATCCCTCAGCTGACGAAGTCCTGTCCTTCCTGTCCTCAATGGCCTTTTTGTGGTCTGTGACATTGTGTGGGGGCCTTCGGTGCTGTATAAGATATAGGGCACGTTTAACGAAAGCAGAGATATCTACCACTTCAGCAGACAGCTGGGGTGTCCTCTTCGTCAGAAGCATTTGAAGCACTCCCTTTGACTGTGTAGGACTGTGGCCTGCATGGATGGGATTCTGGCCTTTCGAGACAGCACATATCCCTCCTGATACCACCAAAGGGCATGCGCGGTGGGGGCTCAGGCTGTCCCTCCTGAACTAACCTGTGCCCGACATGCTCACAGCAGGTATGAGAGCCACACAGAGTCAGAAGAAAGGCCCAGCAGGAGCCTCATCTATCTGGGCTTTGGGCATCTGGGGCATTGTTCCTCCTGGGACTCAATCGAGATTAGCTGTGGCTCTGTTAACAACACAGCTGGAGACACTGAGGTGGACACTCGGGTTCCTGTAGCCAGGTAACTCTTACAGAAGCCCACTGGAGCCAGGGGGCATCTGTCACCTCCCACATGACCACCGTCTGTGGAAGTAACAGTGTGATCTGCACTCACATGTCTCTGTGAGCTGTACCTGCACAGCCAGAAGTGGGTGTGGTGGCCTCCAGATCCTCCTAGGGGACAGCCTGCAAGACACAGCGATCCTGCCCTCAGTACACATAGAGTGTGGTAAGCGGGTCTGGGGACAAGACAGTGAGTAAGACAGGAATGTGAGGACATCCTGTCCCCAGCTCTAGAAAACAGGCTAGTTGTCCCAGAATAGCCAGCAGCCTCCCCGTAGGTGCTGCCTGTTCCATGAGCTGAGGCAAGCAAAGCCTGGACATTCTGCCCAGTTGACTTGTCACCTAAGTCACCTGCTGCTTAGTATTGCCTACAGTCCTACATGAGGAAGAACCAAGGTCCCCGGCTCACAAAAACACCACCCACAGGTTGCGTAAGAGCCTCACCTGGAAGGAGCAAAATGAATTACCCACACTTTTCTCCAACAGGGAAGCAGATCCTATAGCGGTTAAACTATTATTCCAAGATCGTATAGCTTAGGATTCTGTGGCAGGGTCATCATTCCAAGAGTCTGGACAGCAAAAACAAAAGCCAGGACAACAGCCCAACGTTCTCTCCCTTCCTCACCTCAGTGTGGAGCCCTAGAAAGCGCGTGCCTGTGCGCGCGCACGCGCACACACACATACACACACATATGCACACTCGCACACATGCACACATACACACACATGCACGCACGCACACACACACACACCTTATCCTCTCCCTTCCCCTGTGCTGTAACCGCCTTAGTGCTTATATACAGGTAAGCAGGCTGCCCTTCTAGATGGCAGAGGCAACCGCTGAGGTCAGGTATGGTTCCTTCCAGCAGGTCTGGGTCTGGGTCACCTGCCTCCTCCATCAGAGCTCTCAGGGCCAGGGGACTTTGCCTCACCCACAGCTCCTCCTGCCATCACCTGTCATCCTGACCCAGGGCTTCCTCCTGCGGGCATCCGCAGTGACGCTTCCGGATTCTTGAAGCCTTGGTCCTGAAGTCAGGGCACATTCCCACCTCCCACACTGCTCACCTGGAGAGGTGGAGCTTAGCAACCTGCAGCCAACTACCCCCTCTGCCAGTGACCTGTAACCAGATGCCCACCCCAAGGTCCCTGTATGAGTAACAGGGGTGGTACCATACTAGTACAGTGGGGTCTCCACGATCTGTGAAGCTCTGGCACCCAGTCCAGGACTCAGTTCCTCTACTAAGTTCCCATGTACGGCGGCGTCTTGGGCGCTTGCTCACGAGGGTGCCCCAACCCAGTCCCCTCTGATATATTCACTCCGGGCTATAACGATAGCAACCACTTCCTGGGTATCTCCAGCTACCCGGTTACCCAGCAAAAGCTGCGAGAAACCCGAGAGCTCCCGGGCGCTCCAGCTCCGCCAAGTTCGCCTGCCCTGAGCCTCTCTTCCACTGTGTGCCTCTTTCCCTACGCCGCCCCCGCTGTCTCCACGACCACATTCAGGCATCGAGAAACTGTGACTGTGGCGTGGTTAGTTCTTGGGTACCTCGGAGCCACCCACAGACAGCCCGGGGAGCAGCGGCGTATGTGGCTGTGTCGTCAGCAACTACAGCAAATTTCAGCAAGCAAGCCCGGCTTTGAGTGCCCGGGACGACGTCTCTCACCTTGAAGAAGCTGCGAAGGAAGTGCACCACACCGAGCATAGTGCAGCCCGGGCGCAACGGCCACCCGCTGCTCCCGACCACACTGCGGAGCCCGGCGCCGGACGCCACCCCGCGCTCCGCCCCATAGTCTGCCCTGGACCGCCAAGGAGCCCCGCCTCCGCAACCCGGCCACTCCGGGCACGCGCGAGTCCGCAGGGACTTGTCCAAACACGGGTCCTGCCCCCCCCCCCCCCGCCCTTGGCGAGAATCCAGCACACACACTCGAGCACGCAAACACACACACACACAACACACACACACACACACACACCCCAGAGCGATCCTTGGAAGTGCCAGGCAAGATTCCTGAGACAAATCTGAGTGAATCCACAGCGGGATATCTCCCCCTTTGGTCCCCTAGGCCGGTCTGGCACGCAGTCTGTGACTAGTGCCTGGCTCAGGTCCTATTGGAAGTGGCCACCTCCCTTTCTCCCGGAGTGCTTAGCCAAGCTTTGAGAACTTTAAGAGATGTTAGCTCAGTATTTAGCAGTTGAGGAAACAGGCTGAGCAGCAGTCCCTACTCACAAGCTTGTACTGGGCAATTATGGGCTCAAATCCCTGTCCCTAAGTCTTGATGGAGAGCCCACTTCTTTTTTTTTTTTTTTTTTTTTTTTAAGATATATTTATTATTATGTACAGTATTCTGCCTGCATGTACCCCTGCAGGCCAGAAGAGGGTATCAGATCATATTATAGATGGGTGTGAGCCACCATGTGGTTGCTGGGAATCGAACTCAGGACCTCTGGAAAAGCAGCCAGTGCTCTTAACCTCTGAGCCATCTCTCCAGCCCCGAGAGCCCACTTCTTGCTTCCCTTTCCCTACCTTTCCAGTGGAGGAAAGGCGATGGGTATCCTAGATGATGGTGTGGTGAGACAGAAGCAGGTGACAAGGACACAGGGAGTCTCTAGGGTCACATTTCTGATAGGTCATAATTTTTTTAGTTTGTTTGTTTGTTCACGCACAAACATACACACAGTTCAGGGGGATGTCCCCCTGGAGTCTCCCCTTGAATCTGGAGTAGTTTTTCTGCTAGAACAGCTGGCTGGCTGGCTGGCTGGCTATCAAGTCCTGCTGTCCGTCCTATCACTGCCAGCTTCCCCTGACTCAGAAAAGGAGTTATGGGCAGATGCATCCACACCCAGCTATTAATGTGTGAGCTGGGATTCCAACTCAAACCCTCATGTTTGTACATCAAGTGCTCTTGACCATCTCCCCGGCCCCTAGTTTTAATTCTTTAACATTCAAAGGAAAGGTTAAATGCACTAACAGTGGGGCCAACCTGAGTTATGGTCATCTTTATATAAACACAGCCGTAACACACTCAACCTACACACACACCCACCACAAATATAGTGACGTGCTTGTACGACAGAATAGAGTATTCTAATTTTCTGCAGGAAGTACAAAGCAAAGAGCTTGTGTGCATCGTAAGCACTCAGTGGGATCAGGTGTTCCATGGGAGCTGAGCATCTCTCCGCACTGGCTCCGGGCACCCCTGCCCAAGCCTGCATCCCACACTGGAGTCCTAGCCCCGCTGACCATTAGCACGTTACCATGGTGAGTGCTTTGTGCAATGTGTCTCTCCTATATTCAAACAAGCCCTACTTCTCCACTTCTCAGGCCCCTAGAGCAGCCTAGGCCAGGCTGAGGGATAAAAGCCTGGATCTCAGTGGGGTCAACTACCTCAGAAAAGCACCTGTGCGTGCTGCAATCTGTTACCCTTTGTGGTACCCGACTTGCTAGAAAAACATCCCTGGGTAGCATGATAGTGGGAGAAAAAGCATCAGTGTTTGGACTCTTAGCTGAGTGGGCTCTATGGATTCAGTCCTGAACACTGGCCCCAAACCTGCGTCCTTCATTTGGGAGAGGAGCCCTGCCTAGAGGGGGAGTGATCCACTGTTGCAAGTCTCCATGGGGAGTCTGTTTCTATTCACCCCCCAGACAAAGGCAGCCAGGGACCAAAGAAAGAAAACCACAGGATTCCATCTTGGTGAGCCACTGAGCTTATTGGAGTGCTTAGAGGACTGTGGGTGAAGGCTTACTTTCAGGACTTCAGGGTGATTCTGGCAGCTGCATCCCTGAAAAGCCTTTCCCCAGCATGGCTGCATGCATGGAGCACCCTGAGGCGCTAGTTGTTTGCAGTTAAATACAACTTCTCAGAGGAGCCACTTGTGGGCTTCAGAGGAGTCGTCTGCCTCCAGGGTCATTGTGGGACTGAATGCTTCAACCTGCAGGAAATGGTTGTAGAGTGCCCACTAAGCCTCCTGGGTGCTGAGGGTGAGGCCTAGCTTCTTGGAAGTCTGAGTGCTAAGCTTTCCCAGAAGAGGGTGGGATCCACTTGCAAGGAGACACTGGCCCCTTGCTCTGCTGTTGTCTGACTAGTGGACTGGCCCTGGACCACATAACCCCGCTGGGGGGCAAATCAAGGCTCTGCCCTTGATGCCATCCACAGTTTGTAATCAGTTGGCCTGGGCTGCAGCCTGATAATTTCAATTTTAACAAGCTGCTAGTGACACCCGCCTGCATATCAACAAGCTGGGAGTGACAAGCTCCACCCTCACATCACGGAAACCACACCATGGAAACCTGGTCCTGGGAGCAGGATCTGGGCCAGCCATGATGGCAGAGGGGCAGGCAGACCCGGTTCCAGTCACCAAGTCCTTGCTGTATCTCAAGGATCCTTGCTGTGACCTTACTTCTCAGCAGTCCTGGAAGACTAAAGCTCAAGAGAAAGTTAATCAGATAGAACTTTATATTTGACTCCTCCTTGTGGGAAACAGGAGTTTCGGAAGACTTGCTTGCATGGTGATCCCTTCTCTCATTTGTCATTTAAAATAAAATAGGCTTGCTTTTGCTGAAAGGTTTGTGCAATGGGGTTTCAGGTTATCTGAGCCCACCACCTTTAAATACAACTCCAATGCCATATCTGCTATGTGTTGTAGTTAAGCAGAGTCCACGGGGAAGTGAGGGTAACACCTGGACCAGAAACATTAGAACAGACACCAAGAGACAGAAAAGATGGAAACAGACAGGCTCGGAGCCCTGAGCTCATGCCCCGTTGCCCCCTGTGTTCAGATTTCCTGGGCATGCATGTAAATGAGCCTGTGCCACCAGCGAGGGTCTGGGATACAATGCCAACTTCCCTTGGCTGACATGACAAGAAAGATGGACATGCAAGGATCTGGACTTGACTACACATCTGCAGGAGGGATGCTGATGCTGACTCTGAGCAGGTAGGATGTGGAAGAACAGGCACATCAGTTGTAGACAGAATTCTGGCTGAGAAACTGCCATTTGAAGGGGCAGAGGCTAAGGCTGTGCCCCTGGACTCTGGTTTCCCATGGCCTCTGTCAGCAAACCCAGGATCCTTGGCTCTCAGCGAGCTCTTAGGATATAAAGTACAGGCTTATCTGCATCCTTCATAGGCACTCCAGGCTTCCTGGAAGAAAGAGAGTGACCTTCAGCTTCCTTGGTCAGAGACCAGCCTGCCTGTGCCCCTGTTACAAATGGGTGACACAACGTGGACATTTGGTAAGTGAGTTTTTAAAAAGGAATGCCATATGGTGGGGTGAGAGTCCCAGGAACGTAGGGCATACTGGAATGGGATGGCTAGCAGGTGTAAGAAACAGTGGTAATGTCAGAGTAGAACAGGCTAAGCCCTCAAGTGGAAGACCTTCAGGAAGCTGCAGTCTTGAAAGGACTTGAGGAGGAAGACTGTAGATAGTGTTCCCGGGGCCCTCATGTGGACACTGAACTAGCTGGACCTGGAGGGCAACAGAGTCAGGATGAATAGGCCATGATGACTTCTCTGGAGGTAGTGACCCCTGGGGAGACTGGCACCTCTGGGTACCTGCTAACACTCGCTGAGGATGGAGATGCGGAAGATAACACTGCTGGGAGGAATTTGAAGGCACAGAGAGTGATGGGCAGAAGAGGCCAGGCCAGGAGGGATCTGCCAGAGATCTGCAGAGTTGACACTGGAAGCTATGCCTGCCAGGGCTTAGCAGTCCTCGTCTCTTCTTCCTGTCACGGAACAGCATCCTTCATGACATGTTCAGACCAGCTGGACAACACACATCAGTCAGAGGTACTTCCTGCACACCCCTGCATGCCTGAAAGCTTGGGTTGGGGCATGGTTAATAATGGTTGTCACTGGACAGGACCTAGAATCCCCTGGGAGACAAGCCTTGGGGCATGGTTCTGAGGGCATCTCTGTGAAGTAAGCTAAGTGGATTCAGGAAGCACCAGTCCATGGTGCTGAGCGTGGGCACTCATCTCTCGCTGCTTCCTGACAGTGGCTGCCATGTGGCCAGCAGCCTTACGTTCCTGCTGCCATGCGTCCTGTGCCATGATGGATCGTATCCCCTCAAACTGTGAGACAAAGTAGACTCTTGTTCCTTTAAGTCGCCTCTGTCAGGTATTTTGTTACTGCGATGGGGAAGGTAACTAATAATACACCTGCTCTCAGGGGACTCTTGAAAATGAATCCACAAACAGGAAGTGGAAAACAAACTGAGTGTATGTGCCAGCAGCTCTTAGGTCAACTTGACACACAAGCTAGAGTTATCTAAAAGGAGGGAGCTGGAATTGAGAAAAATAACTCCATGAGATCCAGCTGTAGTTAGTGATTGATGGGGGAGGGCATAGCCCATTGTGGGTGGAGCCATCTCTGGGCTGGTAGGCCCTTCATTCTATAAGAAAGCAGGCTGAGCAAGGCATGGGGAGCAAGCCAGTAAGCAGCACCCTTCCATGGCATCTGCATCAGCTCCTGCCTCCGGGTTCCTGCCCTGTTTGATTTCCTGTCCTGACTTCCTTTGATGATGAACAACAATTTGGAAGTGTAAGCCAAATACATCCTTTCCTCCCCGACTTGCTTTTTGGTCACGGTATACCATCACCACACTAGAAACACTAACTAAGACAGTAAGTAAGGTATAGGAATAAGAGGAGAAGATTTTCATTATCTGAGCTCTGGACACTAAGAAGCCACAAGGACTTCCAGGGATAGCGGATTCTGTGGTGACAGAGGCAGAGCTAGGGGAGGGCAAGTGCGAAAGCCCTGTGGCCATAGCGAGAAAAATGCCCTACTAGATACACCTCATGGAGCACAGGTCAAAGATGAAGATGAGAGGACCGGGAGATGTGTGGGAAAGGCAGGCAGAGAACCCTGCAGATGGACAGGAAGGAAGGACTTGGATTATCAAAGGGGCTGTGGGATGCTGGGTGCCTGAGCACACAGGAAGTAAACTTTGGAGGCACATTAAGGGGACTGAGAAGACAGGGGCAGGGAGGAGCGAGGGTGTGGAGCGAATTGGAGGTAACTCCTACAGGAAGTGCTGGCAAATTGGGTTTCTTCCCAATAGGCTTTGGGAAGAAAAGGAGCTGATTTGGGGACTCATTAAACACAAGGATGTTAAGACGTTAAGTGAGAAGAGCTGTGAGGAGAGCAGTCTTTGCATGGGTGTCAGGGACTATCTTACAGGCCTGAGTCTGTGTCAAACCCTAGGGGACCTGAGTGCCTCACGGGAGTCGAGGGGTGAAAGGAGAAGAGAACGGAGGCTTAGCCTCGGCCTTCTTGAGGCTTGGCCTGGCTGACACAAGGCACACAAATGGTCTTGTCCTCCCCACTTGGTGATACTCACTGCTGCTGCAGATGTTGCTCTGGCCTCACTATCTTCCCTCCCGAAATGCCCTTGACTTTTCAGAGCCATAGCCCACAGGTGCATCGTTACAGGCCTGCATCATCTGCTGAGATGCCGTGGTTCACCCGTGGAACAAAGAACTGGACCACAGACTTGTGAATAGGGGCAGAAATTCCAAGTGTTTACTAAGGGAGAAAAGTCATTCCCAAGAATGGAAATGGGCCAGACAGCTGGGCTGGGCCAAAGCTCAGAATCTCTGGCCCGTCTTCATGACATAGGACCTGACCATGCTGGGGTTTGTTTTGTTTTGTTTTGTTTTAAAGAGGGTTGTAGAAGGAGCTGGGAACTTTGGGCCAGAAAAGGCCATCGAGCACTCAGATGAGCTATCATATGATCTCGGGAGATGTTGAGAGAGGTGCAAATGATGGCCGTCTGGAGTGTGAAGTTCCCAAGGGAAGAAAAAGCAAAAATCCTATCAGGAATGTCTATGCAATATTTTAGGTTAAGGATCTGTGGAAATAAAACCTTTGCTTTACTGTAACCATAGATGCTGGCTATCTGGGGCTGACAAATCAGTTATGACTAATAAGAGATCAGCATTATTGAGTCAAAATGTGCTGAGAAGTATTTTCTCAGGGTCGGCACACAGAAGCTATGTCTATAGAGGGTCTTAACTGCATCTCAGGCTATAAGATGAACCTTGCAGTGTGTGAGGACATCCCATGTGGTACGGGCTTTAATGACACAGAGTGGTCATCGGAGCAGCTAATTCTTGGGACCATGAGTGGCCAGGAAAAGCCACCGGTGAAGATGCAGCTTCAGTTGCAGAGGAGATCCTAGGATGTTGGAGTTGCCGGGACAGTGTGGTAACCAGCTAGGACAGTGATGAGTGTGGAACAGAGCTGGCTTCAGCCTACAAGACAAGCTGTTTGTGTTGCAGATGTCAGAGCGGGAGACACGGAGCTGTCCACGCTCTTTGGGGGCCTAGGAGAGGATGAGTGAGTCCAAGATGTCCAACATTGAGCTACAAGGTTTGGAGCTACACTTTGATAATTTGTTTTTGCTTAAGTGTGATTGTTTTTATGCCTTGGTTCTGGAGCAAGAAAGTATTTGATTTAATTTTGACTTCATAGATTTAACTCTGAATTAAAAGACTTTGGATACCTTAAAGAGAGTTTAAATGTTTTAAAATGTTTGAACTTTGTTAAGACTATGGGTATTTTAAAGTTATATCAGCTTCCAATGGTTATAAAGCTTTCAATGATGATGTTAACATGAGATCTTGGGGATAACCGAGAAGGAAAAGGTTATAGTTTAATTGTGATATGTTTGTGTATATGTCAAACTGACAAAGAATCAGTTGTGCTGGTTAGTTTTTTCAACTTGAGGCACTTCATAGTCATCCCAGTAGTGGAAACTTCAGTTGAAGAATTGTATCCACCAGATTGGTCTGTAGGGCACTTTCTTATTAATGATTTATGTGAGAGGGCCCAGATCACTCTGGAAAGTGCCCCTCCTAGGTAGATGGTCCTGTGTTATATAAGAAAACAAGGTGAGCCATGCATGGATAGCAAGCCAGTAAGCAGTGTTTCTCCATGGCCTCTGCATTATCTCCCACCTCAAGTTGGTTTCATCCAGTGTTTGGTCACGGCAACTAAAAGCAAGCCAGGGTGCTTGACAAGCATTTAATCTGGATTCGGTTGGTTGATACAGGAAGAGTCACCTGTACCTTGAATGTGGGCAGCACCACCCTGCGGGCCAGGGTGATGAACTGCATAAGAAAAGAGAACATCAGCTGTGAACCAGCCTGTCATTCTCTGCTTCCTGACAGCAGATGAGGTGACCTGCTTGCTTCGAGCTCCTGCAGCCCTGAGTTCTTCACTGTGAGGCACTGCGCCCACAAGCCGTGAGCCCAAATAGATTCTCCCCTCTTTAAGTTGTTTGTTGTTGTTGTCGTCGTCGTCATCGTCAGATTTTATGTCACAGCCAGGAGAAAAAACAATAACCAATAGAGGGAGCTTGGTTCTCGTGTCAAAATTGAGGCTTAACACATCAGCGTGTGAAGCAACTGGCAGACGCAGCCAAGCACATAGTGCCACCTGTGTTTCCCGTTACATCACTGGTGCCCACGGCTCAGTGGCATGCTCTAGGAGGAGCGACGTGCTTATCTGCTACCAAGCACCCAGCAGGCTGTGACCCAAGGCATGAGCAATGCTAAGCTTGGAGCAGGTGCTGGAGATGCATAAGGACTGACTCTGGGAGCCTTGAAGGACTGGAGGGAGATGCTGATACAGATCATGAGCAGGGACAAAGTGTTGGCCGCTAAGAACTTACCAGGGTCGCAGTACTACAGAGCAATGCCCCTGTTGGCAGAGACGCTGCAAAAAAAAAACACAGAGTGTGTCAGACTTCAGCTCACAGTGGGGACTGGGGTCACTGGACAGGGCTCCAGGCAGCCTGGGAGGCAGGGGGCTGGGCTGAAGCAAAGGAGACCGCCCAGGCCGGAAGGCGCCAGTCTCCAGGGTGACACTGGTCTCAAAGAGAGAGGACAGAATGGGCTTTTGTGTGCAGTAGATGGGACTTGTGGGGGGAGGTTCTCCCAGGAGAGAGACGGCAGCGGAAGGAATGAAAGGGGCCATGAAACATGGCAGAGATGCCCATTTTTGTAGGCTTGCTAGGCAACAAGTAGCTCTGATTTTAGGCAGCCTGGACAAGGAGGCTGCGTGTTCCGAATAGGAAAGAACCTGACTGAAGGGGGGGCCTGGAACCTGAGGAGATGCACCCAGTTCAGTGCGGAGAAGGCCTCGCCGCGTCCGCCTAATGGACCACGGCTGGAGAGTGTTGGCAGGCCAGGTGGCATGGTTCCCACGGCAGAGGCTTGTCCCTTCTCCCCAAGGGCCAAGAGGACAGCAGGTGTCAGAGGGAAGGATGAATCAGACCTAAAGTGTTGGCTCCTGAGCCTCAGTCTGTCCCATGTGGGTGTAGACCTGGCCATGGCGCGAGTGTCAGCTGCTCAGCCCTGTGCCTGGACCTGGCCACATGTGTGTGTCCATGCTTCAGGGTTGGGCCCAGAGGAGGGCAAGGCATCCTGATGGGTTGAAAGCATGAGCAAGATCCTCTTGTGAAGGAGGAGTGCTGCAGCCAGAGGTGTCCATGCATGCTAGCCCCAACATGTAAAAGGGAGGGTGGAGGAGGTTGTGGGAAACCTGGGGGCCTGTGAAAATCTCCATGACGTCACACAGTCAGGCTCAGATCAGGCCGATGGCGGGCATGCTGAGTCAGCCTTTGTGGAATGGGGATCCCCAGCTTTGTCTCCCATCTAAGACAGTTAACAGATTTCTAGAGTAGAGCAGGGTCTGAGCACCTCCTTGCAAACAAGGGGGTCCTCCTAGAAGGGGGACCTTGGCAGGAGATGCGATGCAAGCCCCTGCGGCATTCTCTCCACCATGTCGGCCGCTGTGTTCACCACACCCCCAGCATGAGATGACCCCAGTGGCCCTACTGGAAGAATCCCGAGGCTCACACAGCCAGCAAGATGGATGTCGGGCCGCTGTGCCTGGGATCCAGGCCAAGGCTGTTGTTAGCAACACCGGGTTTAGGGAAAATTGTGCTCACAGTTCAGGCCATGTGTGGCTGTTTGCCATGGAGACTGTGCGGCTATGTGAAGAGCCTTTACAAAAGGACATTGTGTATGTGTGTGTGTGTGTGTGTGTGTGTGTGTGTGTGTATGTGTGTGTGTGTGTCACTTGCGAGTGCATGAATCACTTCTGCTCACACACAAGATAGCAGCGCTTATGTAGAACAAAAATCTAAATGGAAACCTATCATAAATCAGCTGCCACTGGATGCAGGAAGACAAGAAAAGATTTCTGTGTTCCTGCATAGTATGCATTTGTGTTCCTGAGAATCAATGTTTTCCCACAGAAAACTGTCAGTTTTCAAAGTAGGAAGTGATGGAGCAGGATGTGCGGGCATCAAGAATGTCTCTTGTTTTATAATGAAGAAATGATCCAGACGGGTATGCTGGGCCTGCGTAGGCCTTGTATGTGTACAGGTCTGTGGTGTATGGCTGTCCCAAGGTGCTGGGTCTCTGGCTGCAGGGTCTGAAAAGGCAGGACATGCAAGCACTGGCTAGCCCGGTGGAGCACCTGACAGCCATTTCCCAAGGGCCAAGGTGGATGTTGCCTGCTATAAGCTAGGCACAGGTTCGGCAGGCCATTTTACAGATGAGGAAAGGGAATCGTGTTCTCTTTAGCCTATGAATGACAGGGTGAAGACTTGAGCTGTATAAAGAGAGGATCCAGCTTTGTCCTGAATCTACTGGACTTGTGGGTGAGCCCTTGGGGGTAAAACGTGGGGGCCTTGTCCAGGTTGGAAGGGCTCAACTAAGGCCAAACAGCTAGAGAAAATGTCCAGAGTTCTTCAGTTCCTTTGCCCCGGCCTTCAGAGGTCAAGAGAACAGAAGAACCCAACACCAAGTCCTCATGGCCTTGGACAAAGACCTGTCTGGCCATGGACTTTGCTTCTGTGACCAATGCCTGCCTCATGAAATGTCCCTCAGAGGTGGGACCATGGAATACATGTATGAGTGCATCCATGAAAGTGGAACCTCTGGGCTTGACTGTCCTGAGGACCCAACTTGGCCGTTCTCCCCAAGAACTGTATCCTAATGCTTGGTACCAAGGAATATTGTTTGATCTAGGTCCAGAGAGCCAGAATAAGGCCAAGCCAGGACTTGAAGCACAGCTAGCATGGCCCCCAATGGCCACACTTGGTGCCAGAGATGGAGATCTAGTCCAACACTGGGAGTCACCACGCAGAGACATCAGCACTACTAGCTCAGTGAAAGGGGGGGGGGGGCGGGTAGAACTAAAGAATCCTTCAGAAGTGAGGTCACAGCAACCAGGCCCCTCCCTTAGCAGGAGAGATTTTTCCAGACCCTGCACAGACAGCTTAGACCACAGCAGCCTAAGTGGTCTTCTCCTTTGACACCAGACCCCAACTGCTATCTGGATAGGAAAGAAGGCCTATAACCATCAATCTACCGAAGGCCTGCTTTAAGTTGGCTGCCAACCAACTCCTACTAGGATGTCAGCAGCTGGTCCAATACAACAGATCTTACCCTGTGGGCAGCGAGGCACAGGGATTCTAGATGACCTTCCTCCAACAGCCTCCCTTCCCTTTCATCTCCCACCCCCACCCCACGCCATCCCGCCCCCTTTCCACTTCTCCTTCTCTTTCCTTCCCAGCATTTCCCCTCCCCTAATCCTAAACACTGAATTCCTTCCTCAGTCCTTCCCCAAACTCACTGAATGATGCGGGTTTTTCCTGTTGAGATGGTATCTGAGAGGGGTCTAGGGGCTTCATCAATTGCATTAACTAGCCAGCTTCACATGTCTCTCTGTTTGTCTGTCTCTGTTACTCTGTGTGTGCGTGTGTGTGTGTGTGTATGTGTGTGTGTGTCTGTGTGTCTGTCTGTCTGTCTAATATATACATGTGTGTGTCCTAAGGCCAGAACAAGACATCAGGTGTCCAGTTCAATCACTTTTCACCTTATTCCCTTGAGACAGAGTCTCTCACGAAACCTGTAGCCAGCAGTTCTCCTGTCTCCATCCCCACTGTCCTAAGGTTACAGGAAAGTGCACAGTTTACACTGCTTTTTCCATGGGTGTTGGGGATTTGAACTCATGTCTTCGCATTTGCTCTGCAAGTGTTCTTAACCATTAAGCCATCCTCCCAACCTACATGTTTACAGATTTTTACAGCTCACTCATTTCAGCCTTACTCCCTCTTCATTCCATGCTGAGTTGGAGTTTGGCGGTGCAGACTGATCCTCACCACATTCTCCAGTCTAGCCGCTGAAGGGCAGAGGGGAGTCTCGTGACTAGCCACCTGAGGAGCCTGCCTCTATCTGCAGGACTTCTGGGGGTTCCCCCTCCCCAGCTCCTGTGCTATGGCTCCTTATCCCAGAACAAACATTCACCTAGGAGCACACCCTCGTCTCAGGTAGATCTGAGTTGGAGCTAGAGGAAGGCTGCATGCTTGACACGAGCTTACAGTGTGATATGGAGTCGCTTGTTTAACTTCTCTGTGATGCAGTTGCCTTAACTGCAAAATAGGGACAATAGCGAAATCTACCTCACAGGGCACTAGACTCAAAGCTTATGCTGCTCCAAGCAGTGCGGCCTTACAGGAGCCAAAGGTCACAGGCCTGTACTTACAAGATGAATGATGCTGGACATTTGAAAACAGTGTAATGACTGCAATTGACTGGAGTGTATGGTAGTGTATGTGCATGTATGTCTGCACCATGTGATATGTATGTGTGTGCTATGTGCTAGATGTGTGCATACTGTGGTGTGTGTATATGTACTGTGTGGTATGTATGTGTTCATGTGTGTATGTGTGTATATGTGTGTATGTGTACTATGTGATGTGTGGACTGGTGTGGGGTGTGTGTGTGTGTGTATGTGTGTATATGTGTGTATGTGTACTATGTGATGTGTGGACTGGTGTGGGGTGTGTGTGTGTGAGTGTGTGTGTGTATGTGTACTATGTGATGTGTGGACTGGTGTGGGGTGTGTGTGTGTGTGTGTGTGTGTGTATGTGTGTATGTGTACTATGTGATGTGTGGACTGGTGTGGGGTGTGTGTGTGTGTGTGTGTGTGTACTATGTGATGTGTGGACTGGTGTGGGGTGTGTGTGTGTGTGTGTGTGTGTACTATGTGATGTGTGGACTGGTGTGGGGTGTGTGTGTGTGTGTGTGTGTGTGTGTGTGTGTGTGTGTGTAGGCCAGAAATTGGTGTAAAATGTCTTTCATAGTCATTCTTTGCTTTATATTTTTTCCTGCTTTGTTTTTGAGACAGAGTCTCTCACTGCGCCTGGAGCCTCCCAATTCAGTTAGACTGGCCAGCCAGGGAGCACTGAGCCCACCATGCCTGGCTTTTTGTGTGGATGCTAGGAATCTGAGCTCAGATCTTCATGCTTCTGTGGGAGGCATTTCACCCGCTGAGCCGTCCCCCAGCCTCTGTGTTCTTGAGACATGCTAAGAGGATAGGCTACCACCATGCACACCAGAAGCACAATATGAGGGTCTGTGTGTATTAACCTCCTTGACTGTGCTTATCATGTCATGATGTAGTAATGTACAGGCATCAGTTGACCACGCTGTATAACTTCCATAAAGCTGGACAAAAAACTAGCTCCAACTGTGTTCATTCCATCTCATCCAATCATTTCCCCATGCCCACAGCATGGCACAGTGACACTGTCCCCCTGGGGGTGGGGGAGATCCCTCAAGTGTGCAGCCCTCTCACATGGTATGGTAATGGAGGGCCCACCCTAGTAGAAGTTCTGTGCTAACAGCACCCCTCCCAGCCTACCACCATCTCTAGGCTGGTAGCGCCCACTCTTAGAAGGACTTTTTTTCCTGGGAAACCCCTGGTACAGTTCTTTCTGGGAATGTTCTATGTGCAGATGTTATGAAACACCGGCTGTCCTCAGGCATAGCAAGGCCACTGCCCTCTTGGACTCTCAGCAGTGTGATCACCCACAGGAAACCTACACAAGCCTGGGCCAATTAACTTTCCAACATGAAGGAGAGAGGGGCTCTTGAGAGCCTGCCCCAACCCAAGGATTTATAGTTGATGGTTGCTGCGGGTGGGGATGGGGGTGTGCTCATAAGGGCCACATCCTTTACTACCAGAAACATATTAATGGTTGACTGTTGCTGGGAAAGAGATTTTTTTTCCTTCAGTGGTGAAGCTGCATCTTCCTGTGGGTAACGCCAATTAAACTTACTGGTTCACCAAGACTACCCTCCAATGGGACTGTTTCTGTTTCTGGTGCCTGTGCTGGTTACTTTCTTATTTAACTTTGACACAAGCTGAGAAGGGGGAAGCCCAGTAAGCCAATATCCCTTTCTCCCATCATATTGGCAAGCCAGGAGGAGAAAGCCACTAAGTAGCATCCCTTTGTAGTCTCTGCCTCAGTTCCTGCCTCAGGTTCCTGTCCTGTCTTCCCTCTTTGGTGGACTGAGTGTAAGTTGTACACTAAATTAACCCTTTCCTCCCCAAGTCACTTTTGGTCCTGGTGTTTCTCACAGCAATGGAAACTTAAATAGAGCAGTGCCCCATCTGGGGAAGTAGACATTTGTTCATGACTGAGATTAAACTCACAGAGCTGCTACCTTGGGCTCAGACTCAGCTCTGGTAGTAAGTTTATACCAGCTAACAGTGGCCCTGGGCTGATCTTGCCTCCAAGGCAGCTGGTGTCCATTCTCAGGAGAGCTATTTATCCTCCCCTGGGAGACATCACCCTCTTTTGGGCTGTGTGCTCTCTTCTGTGGATGCACCATGGGTTGCTAGGCAGAGGATAAAAAGGACACTGATGGCTTGGATATACCTTGTCTGGCTTTGATGAGGTTTCATCACAACCAATGGATAACTGGCACTTCAAGGCAGTGACCTGCAGCATCAGGGACTCGTCCCATGGCACAACTATGTGGTTAGAGATATGGGGTTCATTCCAAGGAGCTCTGCCCTGACTCATTCACTAAGTGATGGGACAAAGCCATGCCGTAGCGCAGTGGTGGGCACGGTCACGTTATAGGTGTCGGGAAGCACCAAGGTTGCATAGGCCTGCACTTATCACCTCTCAGGTTCTCATGCTAACCCACTCTGGCCTGAATCTACAAGCATGCACTAGACCTCTGTATCGCCCCTGGGGGCTGGGACTCCTAAAGCTCAGGGCTGGTAAGGCCATAGTGTCCCTGGTAGCCAGAGATGCCATGTTGTAGGCAGCGCAGCCTGAGGTGTCCTTTGGAGACCTCTTCTTAGATACCCTGAGATTATGACTCACACCACAGAAAATTATTTCAGGCCGGCCTGGTGGCAAAGGTCTGTGATTCCAGTAACTCTTGAGGCTCAAACAGAAATGTTCAAGAACTGCCTGGGAAATCTAAAATAAGCTATAACAATGGCTTGGCGCTGTAGTTCAGAGACCTAGGATGCAGGATGATGCCCTAGGCCCACACAGCAACAGGAACATGGAACGGTAGGAAAATAACTGGTTCTCTGACACCAGGTTACCGCAGGTTACCTCTCTGCGTGGCTGTAAGGATTAGGCTAGCAGGGGACTCCTTGGTGATATCGTCACTGCTTGTGTGGAAAATTTTGCCTGCTGGCTCTTAATTTGCCATTTCTCACAGGACTGTATAAACAGCTTCTTTCTAGCTTGGTGCCCTGGGTCTTCAGATTCCCTGGGATGCCCTGTCTTGATTACCAACTTGAAGGGAGATAAGCCTCTGGGGATGTGTATGTGTGGGGGCGTTTCCAGAGAAGCAGAGCTGAGGTGGAAAGATCTGCCTGCACCTCCACTCCGTCTCTGAGTGGGAATGCAAGGTGTTTCCCGTTCCTGTTTATTTTCCTATAGCACAAGAAGAAAACAGGAGGCGGCTAGTGAGCTGAGGGGAGACCCCTGGGCCACCAGGCTCACAACGCAATAGAACGTGGTGTCTGCGTCTTCCGTTGTATTCCACAGGCTCTTCCAGCACACACACTGTCTGTGTGAAGCCCACATGGGAAAGGGGGTCCCAGTGCGCCTCTGCCAACTGATTTCTTTCATATGCCAATCTTACTCTAGCTCTTGAAAGTCCCTCTTCTCCTGCCACAAGAGGAGGAAGCCAGAGTGTGTGTCCAAGGATGGCAGAGTAGTGATCTCGATCAGATCGTGTAAAAAGGCCTGTACAGGCCTATAGTCTTGGTGACTTTTCCTGATGGACAATTCATACCCACGTAACAAGCCTCCTTAAGTTTAGCTGGTGTTGATGGTTCTGATTGTTTGAATGAGAATGGTCCCGATAAAGCTCATATATTCAGACACTTGGTCCCCAAGGAATAGAAAGACTTGAAAGAATTAGAAGGATTAGAATGTGTGGACTTGGAGGAGGGGTGTCACTGGGAGTGGGCTTTGAGGTTTCAAAAGTCTCTCTCTCTCTCTCTCTCTCTCTCTCTCTCTCTCTCTCTCTCTCTCTCTCTCTCTCTCTCTCTCTCTCCCCCGCCTCCCTCCCTCCCTGCATGCATGCAGCAATGCTCCCTGCTACAACAATAATGAAGTAAACCTCTGAAGCTGTAAGCAAGGCTCAAATGAAATGTTTACTCTTATAGTGGTTAGTGGTCACCTTGGTGTCTCCTGATAGCATAGGACACTAACCAAGACAACGGTGTGGCCCATCAGTAGAGAGCTGGCCTAATGCTGAGGTCACTCCATGTCACATAAAACCGCAGTCTTCAGGCTGCGCCAGGCTCTGGGTGATTGCATTTTACTACAGTATTTTGGCTGCATTTTGAGTGTAAACATGGAGACAGAGTGACTACACCTTGGTGGACATGTAAGTAAGGCCACCTAGTCCCCCATGGAGCTCAGGTGGATCAATGGCTTGTTCCTAAGTAGAAAGAGTGTCTCCCTATAACCCTTATCGCAATAGATTGGAACCTGTACTACTGGGTTTTGTCAACTTGACACAAACTGGAATCACCCAGGTAGAGGGGACCTCAGCTGAGAAAACGCCTCTGTCAGTCTGGTCCATGGGCAAGTCTATGAGGTATTGTCTTAATTGATGGTTGATGTGAGTATCCAGCCCACTGTGGCCGTGGCTACTCCTGGGCAGGTGATCCCGGGTGCTACATAAAGCAAACTGAGCAGGCGTGGGGAGGCAGCCAGCACACACTGGTCCTTCATGGCCTCTGTTTCTGTTCTTGCTTCTGGGTTCCTGACTTGAGTCTCTGCCCCAGCTTCTCTTGATAATGGGTTGTGAGACATGAGGCGAAATAAACTTTTTTTTCCCCCAAGTTGTTTTTAGTCAGGACGTTTATCATAGCAACAGAAAGCTAACTAGCGTGGAGCCATATAAACACATGGGCATATTGAACCCTCTTAGTGAAACCAGGCCTTAGAATGTATTGGGCACAGCAGGCTGAGGAAGTGTGCAACACCCACATCTGGACATCAGTGCTGAAAAAGTGATATCCAGTGCTACAGTAGTGATACCCGACACTGCAATGGTGATACCCAACACTGCAATGGTGATGCCCTACACTGCAGTGGTGATGCCCTACACTGCAATGGTGATGTCCTACACTGCAATGGTGATACCCAACACTGCAATGGTGATGTCCTACACTGCAATGGTGATGTCCTACACTGCAATGGTGATATCCTACACTGCAATGGTGATGGCCCTACACTGCAATGGTGATGCCCTACACTGCAATGGTGATGCCCTACACTGCAGTGGTGATGCCCTACACTGCAGTGGTGATGCCCTACACTGCAGTGGTGATGCCCTACACTGCAATGGTGATGTCCTACACTGCAGTGGTGATGCCCTACACTGCAATGGTGATGTCCTACACTGCAATGATGATGTCCTACACTGCAGTGGTGATGCCCTACACTGCAGTGGTGATGCCCTACACTGCAATGGTGATATCCTACACTGCAATGGTGATGGCCCTACACTGCAATGGTGATGTCCTACACTGCAATGATGATGTCCTAAACTGCAATGGTGATGGCCCTACACTGCAATGGTGATGCCCTACACTGCAGTGGTGATGCCCTACACTGCAGTGGTGATGCCCTACACTGCAGTGGTGATGCCCTACACTGCAATGGTGATGTCCTACACTGCAGTGGTGATGCCCTACACTGCAATGGTGATGGCCCTACACTGCAATGATGATGTCCTACACTGCAGTGGTGATGCCCTACACTGCAGTGGTGATGCCCTACACTGCAATGGTGATATCCTACACTGCAGTGGTGATGGCCCTACACTGCAATGGTGATGCCCTACACTGCAGTGGTGATGCCCTACACTGCAGTGGTGATGCCCTACACTGCAGTGGTGATGCCCTACACTGCAGTGGTGATGCCCTACACTGCAGTGGTGATGCCCTACACTGCAATGGTGATGGCCCTACACTGCAATGGTGATGGCCCTACACTGCAGTGGTGATGCCCTACACTGCAGTGGTGATGCCCTACACTGCAGTGGTGATGTCCTACACTGCAATGGTGAGATCCTACACTGCAATGGTGATGGCCCTACACTGCAATGGTGATGCCCTACACTGCAATGGTGATGGCCCTACACTGCAATGGTGATGTCCTACACTGCAGTGGTGATGTCCTACACTGCAATGGTGAGATCCTACACTGCAATGGTGATGGCCCTACACTGCAATGGTGATGCCCTACACTGCAATGGTGATGGCCCCTTCCCATATATCATCTAACATTCTATATGTGCATCAAGGGACTGATGAGCAGAGAATTCTTGACTTCTCCCAACTTGACCCCTGCTGCAGATATAGCCTCCTTCAATTGCTGTCTGCTTGTCCACTGTCTGGACCAGGTCCTGCACTCTGCCTTTGCTGTTTGACTGAACCCTGAGACTCTACTTTAGCTCGACTATTTGTATGTGTGTCTTCTGCCTCCACTAAGGCTTTTTAAAACTCAAACTCTGTTGAGGCTTCTTTAATGTTTGTGTAGCCATTCTACAACCTACGTATGTACATACATAGAAAAATAATTACTACATGAGCTATAATGTGTGATCTAAGAGTTAATATTAATAATTATGATTAGAGTGAAGAACCCATGCTTGCTTTGGACACCTATCAAGGGAAATCGCAACTGCTTGGCAATTTGCAGCTAATGAAATAGCCGTGGTTTGTAATTTCTTTTGTAATTAAATAAATCCATTGTACAAAGACGCAAATGCATCTATGTGTCTCACAAAGGATGCTCCTGTCACTGAGTGCAGAGACAGAGATGTACCATGTGACTCTTGGGTGTCAGAGCAGCAGAGAACGCTCTGAAAAAGTCCTCGGGTGGCCCACCCACCTCCCCAGGGGCTCTGTTACACTATTGGTTAATTTTCCTGTTACTGCGATAAAATGCCCTGATAAAACCAACTTAAGGGAGAAAAGGCTGACTCTGGCATAGAAGTGGACAGGTTCAGTTTGTCTTCAATCAGGGAACAAATGGCTGCAGGTGAGGAAGGCCTAGAACAGGAAGCCAACTGGTCACATTCACCCACAGTCAGGAAGCAGAGTGAACCAGAACTGGGCTGGGACTATAAAACCGGAAGGCCTGATGCCAATGACCTGGTTCCTCCAGTGAGAAGTCATACCTGTGCGCTCTCTCTCTCTCTCTCTCTCTCTCTCTCTCTCTCACACACACACACACACACACACACACACACACACACATACACACATACACACACACATACACACACACATACACACATACACACACACATACACACATACACACACACATACACACACACATACACACACACACATACACACATACACACACACATACACACACACATACACACACACATACACACATACACACACACACACATACACACACACACATACACACATACACACACACACATACACACATACACACACACATACACACACACACATACACACATACACACATACACACATACACACACACACACATACACACACACACACACACACACACAACCTTTTCATACAGAATCCCCAGCTCTGGACCAAATGCTGGACCACAAAAGTCTGTGGGGGACACCTCCCATTCAATTCAAAGCGACCAGCAGCTCACCCTTTACTGCCTCTCTTTCACCTCTCCTTCCCCCTTCTAGGCCCTGGCCTAGCCCCTCAGAAGTGGGGGCTCTGTATTGACATTCTCTCGAGAAACAAAACTGAAAGAATGAATGTGGATTGAAAGGGGACTAATTAGATTGGCTTGCATGACATGGTCTGGGTAGTTCAACAATGTCTGCCTCACACAAGAGAGGCCAAGAACACAGTAGTTGCCCAATCCAGAAGGCGAAATACCTCTAGCCCCAATATGGCAGTGAAGGCTACTGGCCTTCAGTCCAAATTGGAAGCCCAGAGAAGCTGGTGTTAATTTTTCTCAACATGATACAAACTAGAGGGGTCTGTGAAGAGGGACCCTCCGTGAAAAAAATCGCCTCCATCAGATTGGCCTATGGGTGTGGCTGTGGGGTATTTTCTTGGCTGCTCTCTTATGGAGGACTGTTTGTCCCACTGGGGTTGTCCAAGGCTAGCTGAGCAGATGCAGAGTGCAAGCCAGTAGGCAGTGCTCCTCCACAGTCTCTGCTGCAGATCCTGCCTTTGTCTCAGATGATGGACCATAACGTGTAAGCCAAACAAACCCTTTCCTCCCCTTGTTGGCTTTGGTCAGTGTTTAATGACACCAGCAAAAAGCTGGGTTCTGATAGCAGCCAAGGAATCCTGCTGCAGCAGGAGCAGCAGAAACAGGAGAGATGAACTTGCCAGCAAGAGGGAAAACAAGCAGGCAAAATCAAGAACTTCCTTCTTTCACTTTTCATCTGGGCAGCCACTGGAAGATGGCACCATCAGTTAGGGTGGGTCTTCCAAGGTCAAGAAAATCCCTCACACATGTGCTCAGCAACTTGCCTTGATCCAGATTCAATCGAGCTGACAAGTTTAAGCATCATGGTGTGTACAAACTGAGAGTTGCTGGTCAGGCACCACCACAGTCCAACAGGCTCCACTGAGATCTAATTTTACTCATGATAGTTTGCTTTGATTCTGTTTTTGTTGTTGTTGTTGTTGGTTTTTTGTTGTTGTTGTTGTTGTTTGTTTGTTTTTTTCCTTTTTCGAGACAGGGTTTCTCTGTGTAACAGCCCTGGCTATCCTGGCCTCTCTTTGTAGGCCAGGCTGGTCTCGAACTCACAGAGATCCGCCTTCCTCTGCCTCCCCAGTGCTGAGATTAAAGTTGTGTGCCACCACTGCTCAGCTTGCATTGATTCTTATGTATTGTCATGGATCCAAGCCAGAGACAGTTGCCACTCATGTGAATACACAGACAGATAAGTACCAGTTTGTTATGTGTGTGAATGTGAGTGTTCTCTTAATGAAGTGTGTGTGTGTGTGTGTGTGTGTGTGTGTGTGTGTGTGGTGTATATGTGCACGTGTAGTACGTATTGTGTGTATGTGTACATGTGTGCTGTGTGCTGTGTGTATGTGTGATGTGTGGGTGTGGCGTAATGTGCGTGTAATACGTGTGGTGTGTAGTGAGAATTCTAGAATATTGGTTTCTTTTTTTAAAACACAGAAATATTATAAGAATGTGTCTTCTTTTTAATCTCAGGTATGGGATAAGGAGCTGCTTCAGGCTGTCCACAGCAGCTGTCTATGATTTGCCTCGTGCTCTAACAAAGACTTGGTTTTGCCAGCTGCAGATAGTTTCTGCAATTGTGTGGCGTTTGGAATTCTGGGAACTTTTCAGAGGGTACATAAATGCTAAGGCCCCCCCAAGGGGCGGGGTCAGTGGTTGTTGGTCATTCAGGGGCGTTGGTTACAGTTTGTTAGTCGTTGTGCTCAAAGAAAAAACAGGACATGGGCTGGAGAGATGGCTCAGTGGTTAAGAGCACTGACTGCTCTTCCAGAGGTCATGAGTTCAATTCCCAGCAACCACATGGTGGTTCACAGCCATCTATGATGTGATTTGATGCCCTCTTCTGGCGTGCAGGTGTACATGCAGGCAGAGAGCTGTATATATAATAATAAATAAATCTTTAAAAAAAAAAGAGAAAGAAAGAAAAGAAAAAACAGGACAAAGAAATTAGATTCTGAATATCTCTCTCTCTCTCTCTCTCTCTCTCTCTCTCTCTCTCTCTCTCTCTCTCTCTCTCTCTCTCTCTCTCTCTCCCCCTCCCTCCTGCTCCCTCTCCCCTCTATCCTTTCTTTCCTATCAAGTGAAAGAGGGTGAAACGGGGCGGGAGGTAAAGGGTGGGGAAAAGAAGAGCCCACAAAGTAGCTAAATCTAGCAACAGTGATAAACACAAGCGTGTGTGTGTGTGTGTGTGTGTGTGTGAGAGAGAGAGAGAGAGAGAGAGAGAGAGAGAGAGAGAGAGAGAGAGAGAGACAGAGAGAGGCAGAGAGAGACAGAGACAGAGAGAGACGGAGAAAGAGGTGTTCTCTATGTGTTGGGGTATGCCTGAGGGCTGGAGGGGAGAATGAAGGAAGCTGTTTATACCAATTAAGGAAACCCGCTGTGTGGCCTCAGGCCTGGGTGTGGCCGTTCACAGGCACCCTCTCACCACTCACCCTCGCTGGGTTTGGTGTAGGCCTGCCTCCACCAGTGCAGATGGCAAACCCTCCCTGGGCTGGTGGAGGAGGGTGTGTCTGGATGTGGCCAAGCCCTGGCTGACTGTCAAGTCGGTGACTCCCTCCCTTAGATCCTGCCTAGACCTGTTCTTGATAGAGAGGAAAGCCTGGGATTCCACTCACCTAGATTCAAAAATGGCTCCCAGAAGCTCTGTTTGTCCTACCATGAAACACCCACCAAGAGGAGGTTTGGGCAGGAGGGCTGTCATCTAAAATATCTCTACATACTTTGACCCCTAAGGCCTCACTGTGAGAGACCTTTTATGCACCGATTCTTGAAAGACATAAAGCCCTCCAGACCCCAAAGGAGCATGGAACATGGTTCCTTATATAGCCCTTCACCGTGCGTCCCCAGGCAAGTCACTTAAACTCTCATCATCTCTAAAACCAGATGAAAGTGCTTCCCGTAGTTAATTGCTGAGAGAATTGAATGAGGAAAATAGGCATCGGGCACGGTGTCTGCTGCAAGTAGCTTCCTTTCGCCAACAGTTGCTGCTATTGATTGAGAGCTTGACAGGGTATAGAATCTCCCAGGAGATAAAGCTCTAAGCACGTCCATCCCAGAGTGAGGTCCTAGACTGTGGGCTGCATAGTTGCGTGGGCTGGGATCCTGGGCTGAAGGAGGAGGAGGAAGTGAGGTGAGTTTCCTGACTGTGGGTGCAAAGGGACCAGCTGCCTCACGCTTCTGCCCCTGTGACTTCCCTGACACAAAGCACTGTATGCTCGAGGTGTGGATCAAAGCAAGGCAGTCAAGGAAAGAGTGTATGACACTCCTCACTGGAATGTGGCGCTCTGGGGAAAGGTGAAGGCAGGCTTTGGCTAGGAAGCAGACAGCAGATTTCTGCATAGGAGCTCCAATTTCTCCACAGTCTCACCAACACTAGGTGTGTGTGTGTGTGTGTGTGTGTGTGTGTGTGTGTGTGTGTCTGTGTGTGTCTGTGTGTCTGTGTGTCTGTGTGTGTCTGTGTCTGTGTATCTTAATTGCAGCCATTCTCCTGGGTCTACTGTATTTCAAGCTTTTCAGTTTCTAGGTGGTGAGTGACATTGGCCGCCTTTGTGTGCAACAGATGTTTGTATGCCTCCTTGGGAGACGTGTCTATTTTCTTTTCTTGCCTTTCAGTTTTTTTACTTCTTTGCCCGTCTTTGGATGGGACTGTTTGTTTGGTCTTCTTGTGGAGTTGTGAGACTTCAGGAAGTGTATGCTCTTGGGGGTATAGCACACAGCCGATGCCTTGTTTGTGCATATCCACACCCCTCTGCTTTTCACTCTGTTGGTGGGGGAGAGCTATGTTGAGGCATGAATGTTTCAGTTTTGATGAAGTCCAGCTTATCCGGCATTTCTTTTGTTGTTTGTGCTTTGGGGGACATAGTTGAGAAATGATCGCCAAACCAAATGCCATGTAATTTCTACTGTATTTCTTTCATAAGATATTTAATTCATTTTTTTATATCCATCCTCCCATTTCCCTCTGTCCTTAGCATACTCTCTCACATGTAAAGGAGACACCCCCTGGAGCACTTTGGGAGTCTGGTGCCCCTCCTCATTCATCACACTTTGCACCCCAACCTTCACAGACCTGCTGGGCTTGAGCACTACGCTTCCAGGAAGAGGGAAGGTGGGTGCATTCATTACTTTCTTCATCACTGTGGTAAAATACCCCAACTAAAGAGAGTGAAGAGAAAAGTTTCTCTCAGCTCACAGAGAGTGTAGTCTAGTGTGGCAGGGAATTCTCGGTAGCATGAACGTGAAGCAGCCGATGGTCACATTGCATCCACAGACAAAAGGGAGCCAGCGGTGAGCCTTCTGACTCCGTTATCTTTCTCCTTTTAATCATAGTGTCCGTTCACACAATGGCACTGCTTACAGTAAAATCCCATTTTTCTACCTCTATAATCACAATCTAGAGGCTTCCTCACAGGTGTGCCCAGAGGCTAGCCTCATCTAAATAATCCCTCACAGGTGTGCCCAAAGGCTAGCCTCACCTAAATAATCCCTCACAGGTGTGCCCAAAGGCTAGCCTCATCTAAATAATCCCTCACAGGTGTGTGTGCCCCTAGCCGCTTCTCCTACATGATTCTAAGTCGTACCAAGTTGACAATCAATGGTAACCATCACACCAAGTGTGAGTACTGAGGAAAATCAATGTTGTCTTGTGTGACAGCTTCTAGCATCTGGGGAAGTTAGATAAGGCTAGCCCCCTGAGGGAAGGCTGCACCTATTTCTTGAGGCAGCTGTCTTCCAGAGATGACATGAAAAAACACGCTGCGTCTAGGGAGGTGACAGTCAGTGCCCACTCCTGCTCAAATCTCCTCTCAAGGGCTGTTTCCTGGAAGGACAAGCAGAGCTTCTGTTTGAATCCTGAGGGTAAGTAGAATCCCGGGCTCTCTCCCTGCAAAGAACAGATCTAAGCAGGATGTAAGGGAAGGAGCTATAGGCATGGCAGTCATCCAGGGCGTGGCCACATCTACGGACACTCATGTCCACTCGCCTCAGCTCCCAGTCCATGGAGACTTTGCCCTTTGCAGTGGTGAAGGCAGGCCCACAGCAAACCAAGCAAGGGTGAGTGGTAAGACAGTGTCAGTGAGCTGCCACAGTCAAGGTTGAGGCCACACAGTGCCACTTCCCTGGAGCTCATCAACTGAACTAAGCTACTTGGCCATCTTATGAGTTCCGGGCCTGCCGCTTTCTCAGCCCATCTCCCCCAGTGTTGGGATTATAGACATCTGCTGACATGCCTGGAGTTTATGTGAGTGCTGGGATCCAAATTCCAGCCCTCCTGGTTGCCTGGCAGGCACTGGACCAAATAAGCCACCGCCCGTGCCCAATTCATCTATTTCCTGTCTCTTGAGAAAGAACTGATCTTCCCTGTCCTCAATACTGAGTAGTGGGGAGTTATCTCGAGCTTTTCTTCTAAGGGTTTTGTGGATTTTAGCTTCGATGTGTGTCATTAATCTAGAGGTTTGGAAGTGGTGTTGTTGTTGCTGTTGCTGTTGTTGTTGCTGCTGTTGTTATTCTCATAGTGTGAGGTGATTTGTCTCAGCCTGGAGAGTAGGCTGTCTCCATGTGAATTATGAAGAAACTGAATATCTATGTTTCTCTTATTGAAAGCCATTTGAATTTTATTCAAGACTCTCAGTTTGCTTCACTGGTCTATATGTCTGCTTCTATATGTCTGAGGACTGACTCTATTTTGTAGTTTTGCTAAGTATAAAGATCATATATGGTACTATGGCACCTCAACACTAGTCTTCCAACACATGAAAAAGCATTATTTCCACTTGTTAAATATTCCCAGGCTTTTATGTCAGCACTTCATAGTTTGCCGTGTATATATGTCTTTTCCTTCCTTACAAATGACAGGGACACTGTCCTGGTGCTCAGTGTGCTCATTAACTTTCTCGTACATTGAAAACGGTGAATAAAAACTAGCAACAAATGAAACGTAAAAGAACGTGCAAGGGAGGTCGACTTAGCTTCAACAGTCAACTTGACATAGCCTAAAACTATTTGAGGGAGTCTCAGCTTGAGGGTTTGGCTCTGTCAGATCGGCCTGGGGTGTGCTTGTGAGGCCGTTCTTGACCAATGACTGATGTAGGGGTGCCCAGCTCGCTGTGGGCAGTACATCTCTAGACAGGGGTCCTTGGGCAGTAGCAGAAGCTATCTAAGCAGAGGTAGGAGGTAAGCCAGTGAGCAGCGCTCTTCCATGCTTTCTGCTTCAACTCCTTCTTGAGCCCCGGTCCTGACTTGGGAGCATAAGCCACATAAATTATTTCCTTCCCTGAGTTGCTTTTGGAGAGAATATTTATCCCAGCAACAGAGAGAAAATTGCTACAGAAATTACTACCAGCAGTGGGGTTGTTGCAGTAACAGACCTGACGGTGTTTTTATCGGTTTGTTTGTTTGTTTGTTTGTTTGTTTAATGTTTTGGAAGATTGTGCATGTGTTTGGAACTTTGAGCAGGAAGAGGCGTTGAGTGCTGAGAGTTTACTCGGATCTTCTGGCGGGTGTCTGGAAGATAAGGATGATGAGAGAAATGCAGAGAACGTAGGCTTGGCTTGGGACATTTAAGAGGAAAGTAAACACTCCATCAGGGCCTTTCCTGTGGGATATTTGAAGTAGAAATCTCAGGTTGAGTCAGGCATGGTGGTGCACACCTTTAACTCCAGTCCTCGGGAGGCACAGGCAGATGGATGTCTGTTTGTTTAAGGCCAGCCTGGACTGCATAACAAGTTCCAAACCACCAGGGCTACACAGTGAGACACTGCCACAGGGTGGATACATAGATAGATAGATAGATAGATAGATAGATAGATAGATAGATAGATATAGATAGATAGATTGATACATACTTTTTAAAAATATAGTTGCTGGTTAGCTGGGACTTAAAAACCAGCTGTGGTTATTAAGAGATCAGCATCACTGAGGCCAAATATCTGGGAAGTGTTTCCTCAGGGTCAGCACAGAGAAGCTGCTGACGCTGCACTTCAAGCTGGAAGCCTACCTTGGCAGTGCCTCGCTCTCCCATGTGGTTTTGAAGGCATTAAGGGGTCATAAGAGTGGTAGAGGTGTGACACCAGGGGTCAGGGTTCGAGTCCATGAAGAGAGGCAGGAAAAACCATTAATAAAGGCACAACCGTTGTTTCAGTGGCGAGTCCAAGGTATTGGAGAAGCCATGACCCTAGGGGGTCTGCCAAGGACAGCAGCAGGTGTGCAGGGGAGCCTACCTGAGCTGCGTGTGCTGTGGCTTGCAGAGCCCAACGAGTGGGACTGGTCAAACCATTTGGAGCCCAGACCATCATGACTAAACTTCAGATAGTCCCAGCTGTTTACACTGCTGGACTTGTGGTTTTGCTCATGGTAACCATGCCAGCATAGAAATTCTTGGTTTTGAGTCTATGAGAATTAAAGTTAAGAGACTTGACATTGGGGCTAGAGTGATGGGTCAGTGACTAAGATCACCGGTTTCTTTTCCAGAGGAGTAGGGTCTAGTTCCTAGCACCACATGATAGCTTATTGTCATCTGTAAGTACAATTTGAGGGAATCTTAGGGTGGCTTCTGGTCTCTGTCTTCGAGCACTGGGCATGAACACAGGGCATGCACATACATACCAGCAAAACACCCAGACACAAGAATTAAAATAAGTAAATTAATTAAGATATTTTGGATATTTTAAAGAGACATTGAAATTTTAAGGTGTTTGAGTTTTTTAAAATATTATGGAAATTTCAATCTAGCAATGTTTTATATTCTGATACTAATATGAAATCATGGGGATAAACAACAAAGGAAAGGTTATGCTTTAATAGTGATGTGTTCATGTGTCAGACTGACAATGGGTCAATTGTTCTGTTAGTTTTGTGATCTCAGCACTTGGAAGGTAGAGGCAGGAAGGACATCCTGAAGGACACAGGGAGTTTATGGCTAGCCTTGTCTACATAAAGAGTTTGTGGCCGGCCTGGTCTACATAAGGAGTTTGTGGCTAGCCTGGTCTACATAAGGAGTTTGTGGCTAGCCTCGTCTACATAAGGAGTTTGTGGCTAGACTTGTCTACATAAGGAGTTTGTGGCCAGCCTTGTCTACATAAGGAGTTTGTGGCTAGCCTTGTCTACATAAGGAGTTTGTGGCTAGCCTCGTCTACATAAGGAGTTTGTGGCTAACCTCCTCTACGTAAGACCTGTTGTGTAACACTCTCCCTAGGAAGAAGAGAACAAATGTTTACCCACCCAAGAAAGAAAATAACAAAGTAATGATACCAGGTAAGTCCAAATTGGGGGTCCAGTGAATTTATTGGGGTTGCTTAAAGGACTTTGGGTAAAGAGTTACAAGAACAAGAGACAACTGTATCACCAAAGGCCACCACCCCAGCATGGATGACAACTTAGGAAAGCTGGAAGCCTAGTGTTCACTGCACATCCTGCTGACAGCTCTAAGGTGGGAGAGGCGCTTCAGCTGTCCTTATATAACCTTGGGGAGGGACCGGACCTCCTGAATATTTAGAGCTGTTCATGAGCCTCGGTTTAGAATCTCCCAGGTCTTCACGGGCTTCCCCTAGGCTGGAATGCTTCCATTCAAAGGAAATTGCTACAGGGCAGACTCTGTAATCGGTAATAAGTCAGTGATAAATAAAAGTTTAAAATGACGTTATTTGGTACGCTGACTGTTGTAGTTTGAACGTGAGTGGTTCCCATAGGGTCATGTGTTTAAATGCTTGGTCCCCAGTTAGTGGAACTGTCTGGGAAGTGGGAAGGAGGTGTGGTCTTGTTGGAGGAGGTGAGCCACTGGGGGTGGGCTTTGAGGTTTCAAAAGCCCACCCCAGGCCCAGTCTTGTTCTTTCTCTTTCTCTCTCTCTTTCTCTCTCTCTCTCTCTCTCTCTCTCTCTCTCTCTCTCTCTCTCTCTCTCTCTCTCTCTCTCTCCACCTCCCTCCTTCCCTGCCTCCCTGCCCTGCCTGCTTTCCTCCCTCCCTCCCTCCTTTCCTCCCTCCCTCTCTCCCTGCCTTCCTCCCTCCCTGCCTTCCTGCTTGCCTCCCTGCATGTTCTGCCCATTTCCCTCCCCCTCCCTCCTTTCCTCCCCCCTGCCTGCCTGTAGATCAGGGGTTAAGCTCCCAGCCCAAGCCTCCTTGCTACCATACTTCATGCTGTGATGATCCTGAATGAACCAGCAGAAACTGCAAGACTCCCCCAGTTAAGTGCTACAAAGACACCAACTAAAACAATGAACTTTTAAAAAATAATAAAAAAAGGAAATGGAATTTAAATGTAAAGGCAACATTGTGTGCCATTGTCAGGTCAAAGGCCCAGGCCAGGCTGAGAAGGAGGTGGGGGTCCCCAGACTTTGTGCTCTTCCCAGGCCCAGGGAGGTAAGGTCAATTGCAGGCAATGGACAGAGTGACAAAGAAGAGTCCACATTGTCTCTCATGGTGGTCCCCACAAAAAAGTGGGGTGCCTCCCCAGCCAGGCTACCTCTTAGGCAAGGCTTTCTTAGGGAGATGTGTACTTGATACGCTGGGGATCAGGGCCACTTGGTGTTGGAAACCCATCAGCTGGCATTGTCCACTTCTCTACAGTTTCTCCTTTCCCTGTCCCACCAGCTTTTGACCGTTCTTATCCCCCACATGCTTCTTCAGGGTGAGGTTGTCTGCTCCCTCATGCACCCTCAGGTCCAGGGATTGTCGCTCCATCTTAGGGAAGAGACTGCTCAGTGCGCATTGCAGCATGGGAACTGGGTCTGTAGGGGACAAATGGGAGCATCTAGAGATGGGTGAGGGTGTGAGTCTGGGGCCTCTAGAGATGGTGGGGGTGAGGGTGTGAGTCTGGGGCCTCTAGAGATGGTGGGGGTGAGGGTGTGAGTCTGGGGCCTCTAGAGATGGTGGGGGTGAGGGTGCAAGTCTGGGGCCTCTAGAGATTGGTGGGGGTGAGGGGGTGAGTCTGGGGCCTCTAGAGATGGGTGGGGGTGAGGGGGTCAGTCTGGGGCCTCTAGAGATAGTGGGGGTGAGGGTGCGGAGTCTGGGGCCTTTCCTGGAAATGAGTGTGACCCTCTCAAGCGATGTCCCATTCTGCCTTGTCACACCCTTTTGAAGATGTGCTGCCTCAGGTCAGTGTCCCAGTGTACTGAGCAGGCCCAGAAGGAGAGTGGTCAGTACAAGGCTCCCTGTTCCCATGATCTCATGGGGTAAGGCAGGGAAGGTGGGAGGTAGTGGCATGCTCTGTCCTAAATACGGCTCCAGAGGAAGGCTCTGAACGCTTCCAGGATAAGGGCGCTACATCTGGTGGCACCAGTGGCTTTTCATAGGACGTTGGTTCACACTAAAGATGATCTTGTCAATATCAAGGTGCACCTTATCTTCTGTCACTCTATGGTTAGGTCATTGTGTCTGCCTGTCTGTTAAACAGTTGAGGCAAGACTTTTTGCATGAACACACACACACACACACACACACACACATTGTTTTTCTTTTTGAGGCAAGGTCACTCATAGCCCAGGCTAGCCTCAAACTCACTATGTAGCCAAGGATGACTTGATGACTTTGCCGTTCCGATCCCCGAGCTCTTGGCTTACAGCCCTGCACCACCACACCCAGCTCCATGAGGTGCTGGGTGGTGATGCAAGCCAAGGCTTCCCGCTCACTAAGCAAGCACTCCGCCAACTGATCTATGCGAGGTGGGGCTTTTGGTTTTTCTCTTTTCTTTTCTTTTTTTTTTTTAAACTTCAAAGTACGGCAAGCACTTAACATCTGGTGTGTGTGAATGGCCTTATCCTGGAGTGACACCCTGACTGGAGGGCTCCTCGGCCGGCGGCACACACTCCCCCACTGAATCGGCTCCCGCGCCTGCATTCTGGAATCATGGCTGCCCTTCAACAGTTCACTCTCCTAGGTGATGTCGCAAGCTCTCCTTCTCCACCCTACAAAAGAGGAGAACCTGTAAGTTCATGTTCTATCCAGTGACCTCATCCCAGTTAGGGCCAAAGGGAAGCCGGCCTGGGGATGAATCAGTGGCTGGCCACCTCTGGCCTCTGCCCCGTGGACCTTGGTTGCTGTCATTTCCACTGGGCTATAGCTCCCTCGTGTGGCCATATGTGGAATAGCAGGCACTTGATTTCTTTTCCAGAGCTGATTGAAGACTGTCACAGTCAGGGCTTACTTACTAAGCCCACGTGAGTGGGCAAATAAAGTTGTGTTGCTGTAGCATCTACAACACATTCAGACCCCAAAGGCCAGCTGCATTCTACTGTGGGCCTAGCAGGGACACGGACACCTCTGCTGGTGGAGATAGTGGCCTGGCTGAGGTACTCTCAGCCCCTGGAAAAATATGTCCCAGTCCTCAGTGACATAAAACAGGCAAGGAGAGAGGCCCCTGGTAATTCAGATGCCATCGGCACAATGAGTCTTGGGAGAGAAAGGTGCGGTTTCCCTGGTCAGGTGTTAAAATGCATAAGGTAAGATGAACAAAGGCTGGGAAGTGTCAGTCACCGCATTCACAAAATTTTGAGACAGATAGCTATCAGGACTGACCGAGGTTGCTAGAAAAGACTGATTCTGATATTTAGCTGTGAAAATTATCATGACACCCCTGGGCATTGGCTTTCATGCCAGGTGACCACAGAGGGTTTCTGCAAAAAGATGTGGCCCGACTTGTTCTGAATGGAAGACAGAGTCAGCTCGCAGGCACGGACCTCAGGATGATGAGCGCAGGGTTCATCTGCAGAACATTGTGAGGGTCTGACCGTGAGGTCTGGGCTTCTATGGGCCCAGTTCACAGCCTTCCCCAAATCATCAATGGAATTGGAACAGGTGGGTCCCTAGCCACCAGCTGTGATTCTGACAAGGCTTGTGCCAGGTCGGGATGCTCTGGTCCTGGAGAAAACAGGCTTTGTGAGCTGGCTGTGTGTCACTGAAAGTCTTACATGAGGTTTTTCTAAGAAAATAGATCTGAGGGTAGAGAAAGATGGTAATAATAATAATAATAATAATAATAATAATAATAATAATAATAATAATAATAATGATGATGACAATGATAATAAATCAAGTTGCTCTCCACAAATAAGAGTTACAATAATTTAGATACAGAAGATAGGTCTTTCTTAGAGTTACAGCTAGCCACTCCATGTGAGTTTATATTCATGGAATCAAAGTAGCCAGAAGAAAAACTAAAATTAAAAAAATAATAATAATTCTTCCTGGAGAGATGGCTCAGTTGTTAAGAACAGTGCCTGTTCTTCCAGAGGACTCGGGTTCAATTCCCAGCACCCACATGGCAGCTCACAACTGTCTATAACTCCAAGATCTGACACCCTCACACGGACATACACATGCAGGCAAAACACCAATGCACATAAAACAAAAATAAATAAATAAAATAAATTTTCCAAATGTTCCAAATCTTCCAGAGGGGATATTCCGTAGACTACAACGCTGTGGACACAGGAGGGAGCGCATGGTCAGCTTGGCTTCTGGCTAAAGCATGGTTATCCATCCAGAGGAATCCGTGGTCCTTCAGAGCGCCTTCTCCGTGACTTGCTACTTTTATGCCTTTAACCATACTGCGCTCTTCACGATTTTAACTTTAAGCACTACATATGTCAGAACCACAGCACAGAGGAAGAAAAAAACCAGACCTGGATCATAACGGATGGGAATGTCGATACAGCCAGGGACTTCTCCCTTAAAGGGGTCACCAGCCTTTTCTCCCTCTGGAAAAATGTTGTGGCTACTCGGCGTCACCTTTGTCGTATCCCCACGGATGAACATTCTCAGAACAGCGGGACACGAAATACCTTCTGACTTCCGCATGCGCAAAAAGAAATGATTCGTGTCTAGTGAGGGGACTATTGTTAGCGCACAGGCGGTCCCAGTAGCCAGCCTTTTAGGGGCCCAGCAACCTCTGACGTCATCACCTGCTGCCGCCAGGTGTGTGTCGATAAAAAGGACCCCGCTTGTCTCTTGTTTTTTTTTCTTGTTTTTTTTTTGTTTGTTTGTTTTTGTTTTTGTTTTTTCTTACTCTCGGTCTAGTTCTATCTCACTGTCTGTTTCTCTTGCTCTGTCTCTTGGTCTTTCTCTCTGTCTATTTCTCTCTCTGCCCTGATGGCTCACTCGTCTCTAACTCCTCTCCCTTCCCTTCCCTTCCCCCACGAATAAACCTCCTTGTCCCAGACCTGTTGCGTGGCGTGCAAGTCCTCACATGTGTCATAACAGTTATCAAAGGCCATTCCTATGGCGGGAGGGAGCACACTTATATTGAAGACTATCTGGATGGCTGATTTATTAGCACTTTGTTAATATAGTGTGATGTGAGTCCCATTGGCCATCTCTGTATCCTACGTACTGTTATTGTGACTATGAAGTACAACCTTCTGTGTGTCATCTTAGTCGATTTCCACCAACCCAGAGCTCAGAGCCATTGGATAGCATCTGAGCCTAGTAGCAGAGACTTCCTGCTGCACTGGAACCCATCGGCCTCATGTTCCCATCACTATATTTGAAAAGTAGCTTCTTCATGAGTCGTCCCCCCCCCCCCCCTTTGGTGAGGATGTGGAGAATTGAAGCCTGCGCCCCCTGCTGGTGAGAATGCACAACAACGCCAGTGTTTTAGAAAATAGTGTAGACATTCCTGAAAAAAACATGAATTACCATCTGGCCCGGCAGTTCCACTCTTAGGTATAAATCCAAAAGAAATGAAAGCATACATTCACACAGAAACTGCATGTGGATGCTCGTAGCCACATGATTCATAGTAGTCAAAGGTGGAAGCCACTCAAATATCCACCAGCTTTTGAATGGATGACGTATGTGGGTCCATATAATGAAATACTATTCAACCACACAAAGGAACAAAGCATTGACACATGTAACATACATGAATCTTGAAAACATCAGGCTGCCTGAAGAGCAATGGACACACACAAAAACTTATTTGTTGTGGAATTCCACTTATGTGAAATGTCCAAAAAAATAGGCAAATCCATAGGGACACAAAATAGGGTGGTGACTGACGAGAGCTGGGGGAAGGGATGGTGTTCCTTTGGGGTGTGGAGAAAGATGTTCTAAAGTTGAGTGGATCGTCACAAAGAAATGAGTTTGTGGAGGTGAATATGGCTGCCCAGCTTTGAATATTATACAGTGTGTACACATGTGACCATCACATGGTACCTCAGAAATACATGCAGTGTTATATGCTAATAAGACAATAAGCTTAGGGGCCTGGAGGGATGGCTAGTAGTTGCTGCACTTGCAGAGGACCAAAGTTCGGTTCCGAGCACCCACATCAGATGGCTCGCAGGCACCTGAGATGAGCTGGAGACCCTCTCCTGGCCTCTATGAGCACCTGCGTCACTGAGGGCGCCATAACTGAAGTACAGTAGGAAGTATTCCATTGGTCATTGCAAAAGGATACATTTTATGGCGTGTAAGTTCTACCTCAATGAAGTCGGTAAGTAAAAGCAACGGCCTCAGAGGCAGTGGGGCAGGACAGGTATTCTATGTGGCCCACTCACGGACCTCTCCCAGAGTCAGAGTTGCTTCAGGTTGGCCCAGAATTCAGCAATCACCAGTCAGGCCATGTGACACCAGGGGCTGCCTGCTGCAGCCCCATTTGGTGGTGACGGATAGGGAGTTCCAGTGGCACTAATTACCCGTTCACTGCCAACCCCCTACCTGGGGGCTTTCTCCAGAAGAACCCTTGGTTAGTGGTTTCAGTAGAGAAGAACCCATGTCTCCATTTCCCGTGGCTTCAGCCTCTGTGACCATATGCTGTTTTCCCTGCATGGGGAAACCAGGGCCCATACAGGGGCTTTATGCTCCAATGCAGCAGACATTGGTCATGGGCTCATCTGAAAAACCTTTCTTTCTCTCCTTGATTACTCAAGCACAGGAAGCCAAGATTGTCATCTGATGTGGAGGCCAAGCAGGTGCTGAACCACCCTCTGGGTTTGGGAATTCGCTGGTGGGTTTCTTGGCTAAAGGGGAGTCAGGGGGATAGGGCATTTCTGCAAGCCAGCATAGCTCCCTTGCAGAGAATGTCATGACAAGACAGCGTGTGCCTGCCCTGCACTACACACAGGGGAGGTGCCAGTACAAGAGGAGGTGGTCGGTACTCTCAGAACAGGAACAGGAAATAGAGGAAGCCTTGAGTGAGCAGAGTCCTAAGTGACATAGGCACAGCCATGTTGAGGATGCCCAAGTCCTTGAACCTGTAGGTCTATTGGCAAAGGTGTTGTCCCCAAAATTCAGGCTCAAAGGACATTTCAAAGCTCTCCTGGATGTTTAAAAAAGATCGATCATCATGTGCAAAGACTAAGCACCACACTTGCCCCTTTCAAATGTTTACACCCTGAGACAGCTGCCGGCCCACTGAGACCTCCTCGCAGGACTAGCTGGCCCCTTCTCTGAGCTGTACCTAACAAACAGGCTGCAGATCAGTAGCAGCATCTTAATTCCACCTGGTCGCACCTTCACAGGCACTATGTGTCTGTCCTTTCCTCATTCCTTCGCTGTCCCTGGCTGGGGTCCCAGGACCTGAGCCACACAGGCCATGGAAAACACAGTTTTCCTGTGACAGTATTTTTTTTTTTTTTTTGGTTTTTCGAGACAGGGTTCCTCTGTGTAGCCTTGGCCATCCTGGACTCACTTTGTAGACCAGGCTGGCCTCGAACTCACAGCGATCCGCCTGCCTCTGCCTCCCGAGTGCTGGGATTTAAGGCGTGCGCCACCACGCCCGGCTGTGACAGTATTTTTAAATCCTTGTCATCCTCTGTTCTCAAGTTGCATCTTCTCTGCTCTCAGGCCAAACTCGGTGTTGACCAGAAAGTTGGGCCTGCTCTGTGGCTTGAGGAACAGCTATGTGGAGCAAACCATGTTTCCCTGTGTTTCTCGCTGTGATGTGCCCATCCAGAATCCACAGGGGCTCTCCTTGCTCCCTCTATACCAGTCCCTTTCCATTTTGTGATGGTTTCCATGGCAATGAGCTTTGCTAGTTATCCTTTGTGAATCAGATGTGCCATGCTGAGATAGGTCAAAGGTATCTGGAGAGAAGGGGCAAGAAACTATGACATGAGCTATGTCCTACATCCTCTTTGTTACCCTGATGCTGAGCCATCATTTTTCAGCTTCTATTCTCCATCTGGCCGATGATGCAGGCATTAGACAGGTCTGCTTACAGACACCTGGGGCGTCCACCAAGCAAACAAGTCACTCCCCACATTAATAAAGGGAGGAAAAAAAATGTGTGAAGCAAAATGCCAGAAATCATCTCTGAGGATTTAACCAGGTCTCCCTAGTTATATTTCTCATGAGTATATTGAGAGCATTAAGCTTTTATTTCTCTGTTACTATTCATGGCATTTGTCCATCCATCAATCTACCTACACATTTATCCACCCAGCCATCCACTTAAACAACTACTCGTCTCTTCATCCATCAATTCATTCAGCCGCGCACCTATCCATCACCCATTCACACATCCAGCCACCCAGCCACCCACACACCTGTGCACCCACCTGTCAATTAAGATATCCAACATCCACTTGCTGGGCACCGTTTCAGCGTGGTCCTGTTTGTCAGTAGTCGAGGGGCACTTTGCCATGTAGATGTGTGCACATGAAAACACATAACAATCATGTGAAGCAGGATGAGACCAGCTATAAAGAAAATGCTTTCGGCACGGCAGCTGGTTGTTGGGCTTGAAGTAGGGAACCAAAAAAGTTCAGGACAAGACATGGAGTGTAAAGGGGAAGGAACAGGCCTATACGAGGGACGAGTGGAGGAAGGATTGCTGCATTGTTGTTTTGGAGAGAACAAGCTAAGCTATGGGCCACAGGCAGAGTGAGATTCAGTTGGAAGGCAGTCTCTGGACATCTCTCCGTGCCAGGCAAAGCGCTGGCAGCTTTGTCTATCTATAGCTTTGTCATCCTATTAATATACAGGGTTTTGATTTAACCTATGTGTTAGGATCAGCCAGCTTTTTTTCTGTGACATGCCAGAGAGGAGCTGTTTTAGTTTTTCGAGGACATATGGCCTCTCTTGCAAGTGCTGTACTTGACTCAGCTGTTATAGCAACAAGACCGCGTTCATACATACTGTCAGTGATTCACTGCATCTGTGTTCCAGTCAAATTTTACCAAATAGACCTCAAACTTTAAATTTTATTACTTTACACATATCATGAAATAATCTGTTTTATTTTTTTCAACCAGCTAAGAATGTGAAAACCATGCGCAGCGTGTGAATCATACCAAAAAGTCTGTTAAATCAGCCGACTTCCTCGGCTAAAGTCATGCCCTGGAGGCCAGGTGCTGCTGTGTCCTTAGTACCTCCAGGTGGCTGCTCAGACCTGCGCATTTAAATCAGCTGAGGCCGGCTAGAGCTGGACTGAATGGCCCCAGACCAGTAAACAGCCCTGAATGTTTTGTTGGAGGCAAAAAGTCTTGTTAGACCCTTCACCCAGGGTCTAAGGCACAGCACAAGAACGTTATGAAGCAGAGGAGCTGTGAAGGGAGAGAGAGAAAGAGGGATGAAAGAAGAGGAGTGGGAGAGGGAGGAAGGGAGGGAGAGAGGAGAGAGAGAGAGAGAGAGAGAGAGAGAGAGAGAGAGAGAGAGAGAGAGAGAGAGAGAGGGAGAGAGGAGAACTTGTCAGGATGCAATAGCTTGGATTGCAGGAGCTAGGTTGCCTTGTGAGACTGTTCCCAGAGTTCTTAGGGTCAGAGTTCTTAGGGTCAGAGCCTGTGCTTTGGTCACCCTAAAAAGCCAATTAAATAAACAACTAATAGTGAAAAGCAGGAAGGGAACACACCAAATATGGGTTTTAGAAGAAAGCAAAGTATCTAAGCCGTCCTGGCCAAGGTATGGTCCTGCCATCACTGATCCATTGTTGTCCGGCCTTCCATCTTTTTCTGGCAGTCACCTGTCTGTTGAGTTGTCAGAACAGTGAAAACTGTTTCCCAGAAGACAAGTCACTCCACTGGCTGTCACTAGGCTCCAGCCTTCTTCTGCCAGTGTGGAATTCCTGGTCGGAGGATTCCCATAGCCAAAGGGAAGGGCACACGTGTCCCTCATTCCTGCCAGAGTGGTTATAAAACACAGGCTGTGGGATTTGGGAGTAAGCTTTAAATGAAGGCATTGAGTTCCAGCTGGGACACTTTTTGAACATGAAGGATCCTGTAGATAGCCTTGACATCACAAGTAGATAGAATGACATCATGAAAAGTTGGGGTTGACCTTAAGTCCTTGATCCAGGGAAACAACACAGTGAGGTAGAAGTTTAAAGAGAGGACTGTTCGGGGTTCAGACATTCTGGTGATATGCTTGTCCTGTTGGGTGTGGGTATAATCCAGGTCACGTGGCACAGCCCACTGCTATCTAAAGAAGACTGGAAGACACCTGTGACCTCCTTTGGTATGGGTGTAGGCAGAGGTCATTGGCAGGTGTCTGAGTTGGCTGAGCTTCAGGCATCCTCCTGTCTCATCCTCCTCTCTCGTGTTGGGATGACAAGGATACTTCCAAGCCTGACTTTTTTACATGAGCCTTGGGACATTGAACTCAAGTCCTTATATTTGCAGAGCAATCACTTGGCTGGCCAAGCCATAACCCTAAGCCCCAAGTTCCTTTTATAAGGAAAAACAAGCAGCACTCGGTAACTAAAGATGAATTATACTCAACTCACGCCTTTGTGGTGTCTTTAAGATGGCGCACTGTGGGTCTGGCCAAGAGATGACAGATGTGTAGAACATGGCTGCTGGTTCGATCCTGCATCCCTTGAAGGCTAAGAGAGACACTGGGCAAATTCCTGGAAGATTCCATATCCCTCTGCCTTTCACGCAAGTCCACGATTAGCTTGGCTTTCTTGTGTTCTTGTAGGGTTGACAGTCATGTCTGTAGCTGCACTTGCCTGCAGTGTGTTAGTCTTCCACAACTTGTTGACCATGTCCACCCTTCCCTGGATGCTCACTGCAAGCTCCACATTAGGACCCAGTTGGGTGAAACTTCTCCTGGCCTGCTTTGTTAGGGAGCTATCTCAACTGGCAGTCCATGGTGGACTGATTGGGATGGTCCCACCAGCTGACTTGGATGCTGTTCTACAGTGAATGAGAGAGTTGGTGGTCACGGTAATCGTAACTGAATTTGCATTGATGTCCCTCGGCCTGGGGCTCGCATTCTTCAGAGCTGATATAGGGAACTGTGTCTGTCAGGATACAGCACCGACTCACTCCAAATTAGCACCCATGCTTGTCTTTGCAAGTTGGATTTGCTCACCCTCAGCCCATGATTAGCCTCCCGACCATCACCTCAGCACCCTTGTTATAACTTCTTTCCTCTGAATAGAAATGGTGTGAATGCTCCTGCGCCTTAGGAAAAAAATACTTTTTTTTTTTCCTGCCTCCTTCTTGAACTAATAATATTGTGTTTTTAGATTCTCATTCTGAAAATAAGATCCTCCCTTTCTCTCACTATTCTTCACGTGTAGGCAGTGTAGATGCCTCTGTTTCCTTCCTTCTGCAAAGATGCGACAGGGAGCGTGCACACGGAGGAAGGGCCTGTGAGGGTAGCAGTAAGACCATCTGCAAGCAACGCACCGAGAACTCAGGGGAGGCCGCTCTACTGACTTGCAGCTCTCAGAACAGAGGACAAACAAATTCCCATTGTTTAAGCTGCCCAGTCCGTGGTATTTTGTTGCTGCAGCTTACAATAATACAATTACCCAGAATTTTCCCAAGAAGCACGTGCAAACCATGAGGAATGAATATTTCCTCTTGAAAGCTTGGGTAATGAAGCAAACAGATAATTAAAAAGAGCTCCCTGGGCTGGGAAGATGGCTTGCTTTCTAAAGTGCCTGTTGGACAAACATTGAGAATGTGAGTTTAGAACCTTGATGCTCAAAAAAAAAAAACCAGAAATCTGAGTATGGGAGTATGGCAGCTTGAGTCTATAATCCCAGCTTTTGGGAGTGGGAGACAGATCTTATGCTTGCTGGCCACCTTGTCCTGCTGAATCAGTGGACTCCAGACCCAGTGAGAGACTCTATACCAAAACATTTAGATAGAGAGTGGTTGACAAATACACCTGATGACCTCTGGCCTCCACACATGTATGTGCATGTCCACACACACACACACACACACACACACACACACACACACACACCCCACAAACATACTCAGAAAAGAAGAGCTCCCTTAGCACTAAGCAGATGAGTGACACAGGAGCAGGTGTGACAGGTTAAGTAGGGACCCTGCTTTTTAGCAGTCATCCACTCCATGATCACGCTCCCCATTGCACCTGCCTTTTCTGCCATGCGGCATCACTGTATAACATCGTAGTATGACTCATGCGCCCATGAGAAGAGACAAATGTAAGGTCCGTGTGTGCATACGTGTGCATCTGTGAGTAGGGCTGCAGAGGTATGTAAGGTGTGGTATGTTTGTCTATCTGTCTGTCTGTGTCTGTGTGTGTTGCGGAGAACCACCACAGGTGTCATCCTTGGGAATACTCTATTTTCTTTGAGACGGACTCTCTCATTGGCCCAGAGATCATCAATCTGGCTAGGGTGGCTGTTTAGAGGGTTATAGAGATCTGCCAACCTCTGACCCTTCTGCAGTGGGATTACGATCACATGTCGTGCCTGGAGTGTTCCCATGAGTTCTGGGAACTGAAGCTGGGACCTTGTGCCTATAAGTCAAGAGCTTTACAGACTGAGCCGTGCACTCATCCCTCGTTTTATTTATCCTCCTGGCTTCCTGAGCTGGTGAAGCAGAAGCCTCTGATGTCTTCTGTTCCTGGGCTCTCCAAGCATTCATCAGATGTCTCCAAGGGACACTTGACGACAGAAGTACACTTCCACCCTTCCTCTGCAGAGGCTGATTGTCCCCAGGTCTGGGAGTCTTTGGGCTCATGGGGGGACTTTGTCTGTGTCCTTTCTTCTGGGCCCCAAAGCTCATGGGAACTACGGGGCTCACACCCTCTGGAAACTATTCATGGAGCGAGTCTCTAGGATATTCCTTAAGGATCTGTGATATATAGTCATTGATGGGAAAGGACCCGGAGTCCAGAAAGCCAAGAACATGGCAGAGAGCCGAGCTAAGTCACAGATGTGCTAGGGGAGGAGCCAGCAACAAAAGCATACCAAGGCCCCACAGCAAGCTGGGATGTCCCCACAAACGTAGGGGACTGGTGCCGTTTGGGAGCAAACTGGATCACTAATGCTTAGCGAAGGTGTCTACTTCCCTTCTTTACACAGTCCTCTGTGGGAACAGCTATAAGAAGGCATATGTATTAGGCAGAGTCCTTTAGAGGCACAGCCCCCATCAAATGTATGTGGATTTGTTGTGGTTTGGGTAAGAATGGCCCCCATAAGCTCATATATTTGAGTTCTTAGTCACTAGGAGTGGAACTGTTTGAAAGGATTAGGAGGTTTGGCCTTGTTAGAGGAAATGTGTCACAGGTGTGGGCTTTGAGGTTCCAAAAGTCCATGCCAAGCCTAATCTCCTCTCTCTCTCTCTCTCTCTCTCTCTCTCTCTCTCTCTCTCTCTCTCTCTCTCTCTCTCTCTCTCTCTCCCTCCCTCCCTCCCTGCCATCATTCCTCCACCCTCCCCCTTCTGTCCTCTCCCTCTCTCTCTCTCCTCTCTTCTCTCTTCTCTCTCTCCCTCCGTCCCTCCCTCCCTTCCCCCTCTTCCTCCCTCCCTCCTGCTGTTGCCTGTGGATCAGGATGTAGAACTCTGAGCTCCTTCTCCAGCACCACGTCTGCCTGTGTGCCCCCATGCTCCCCATCACAATGCTAATGAACCAACCCTCTGAAACTGTAAGCAAGACCCCAACTAAATGCTTCCTTTTATAAGCGTTTCCATGGTCTTGGTGTCTCCTCACAGCAATAGAAAAGGGACTAAGACACTATCATAAAAGGGGATTTGTTAGATTGGCTTACACAGTGCAGGTTGGGTAGTTAGTTCAGTGATGGCTGCCTGTGTGCTCAGAAGACTGAAAACCTCATGACATGGAGCTGGAGGTCTCAGCAGCCCCCGTCTGTCACTGAAGGCTAGGAAGGTTCCTGGACAGCAGCTGGTCTTCAGTCCACATTGAAAAGCTGAAGACGTGAATGCCACTGGAGGACAGTAGCCACAGTGACAAAAGAGATATAAGCAGGCCAGCAAGAAGCAGAGACAGGGAGACAGACATCACTGCTTTTGCATGGACCATTCTATGTCTGGACCACCAGGTAGAAGGTGCCACCCACTCTGAGGGAACAGCAGCTTCCTGGGAAGGAATACCCTCACAGACCACCCCCTTTCCCCAGAGGTGAGTCTCTTTGGTCAGTCCAGGTCTTCTCAAGTCCACAAGGTGAGCCACTGCAGCTGGCATAGTGGCCTGCTGATCCTCCTCTGCCCTTTACTCAGGTCATCCTGAGGGTTGGGTGTGGAGAAAGATGATCCAGAGAGAACTCACACCACCTTCCTCCATTCTCCCTGACCCCTAACCAGTGTCTTCCCTTGAATCATCCCTGGCTTCCACAGGTATACACATAAGCATATAGACCTGTACACACACACATGCACATACACACAGTCATACATAAGAGGGTAACAATATAATTGATCAGAAAATTCCAAAGAGGAGGCCATTTCTCCTACTTCCAGAACTTGGTTAGCACCTTAACTGGCTCTAAAGTCCCTTTCCAATGGGTCACACCAAACCCATGAAGCCTGGCCATGATTGTACTTATTTTGCCCACAAAAGGTCATCCTGAGGGGTGGGTATGCAGAAAGGTGTCCAGAGAGAATTCACACCAGCCCTCCTCCATTCTCCATATCCCTGGATCCTCCACAGACCCAGAAGAAAAACCTCAGGGGTTCTGGGATCGTGTAAAGTAATCCCTGCCTGGGACGGAACCACAGCGCTGGTTTCCTATCACTCTGTTGCTACAGCTCTGCAGACCACACTGGGTCTGGACCATGCTGGTTCTGTGATGTGTTGTACTCTTGCATATGGATGGTCTGACTCCATCACTTCAAGTTTCTGCATCACAAGCCATTGTGAGTTATCATTGTCCTCTGCTGTGGGACAAGGTCTGGTTTTCAAGCTTACTCCAGGTGTGTGTGTGTGTGTGTGTGTGTGTGTGTGTGTGTGTGTGTGTCCAGACACTGAGTTTCAGGGATGCGCCTATCTCTGCTCCTTTGCCCAGTGTTTGGATTATGGGTCCACAATGCCATCCAGACTTTATGTGGATGCTGGTGATCTGGACCCAGACCATCACATTTGTGTGGCAGGCACGCTACCCACTGAGCCACCTTGCCAGCCCCAGGTACCTGTTAAACCTCAGTACTATTTCTCTCCAAATGTGAGACCCAGAGTCACCAAGAAAGCAGAAAATAACACACAACATCTTGACACTACATTCTTTCAAAATGTATTTACTGAGCACTTTCTCTGTCGGTACAAAGTCCCAGGGCTGTAACTAGGTTAAGGTGGCCTCATTACCGCGCTCTCAGTCTGCTTCCAGAAGACATGTTGTTGGCACCCTAGGGTGCTCAGGCACCTGTGGCCTGAAAGAAGAAAGGCTCTAGGAATGTCATCTGAGGGAAACCAGTGGAATGTTCCAGAACCCACTGGATAGCAAAGATTTTGTAGTAAGGTATGGAGATGATCTGAACCCCACTATCTGCACACACTACATGGGTGTGTCCACAAGAAGGTCACACAAGATGTGCCCAACTCCCCAGACCTAAAAATGAGCATAAGATTTACCTCAGACTTGCTGCAGGGGCCACGCAGAATGTTCTATTCGTTACTTACTCACTGGCAGGCTGTGATGTCATCATGATGTCACGATGGAGTCTGGGACCTAGAAAGAAGAGTTGTGGCTTCCCAGGTGAAAAGCCTTGTGCCTCTTTGTGTCCAGGTCCACATGGCCACAACCTTGATGCCTGCTTTTAACTGACACATAGCCCTCATCTTGTACAGGGCAGCCTTAGAGAGCCGTTGATGCCAATGGCCACAAGAGCCTGTCTAGTATCGGGCACTGAACACGTCCTACCAATGCGACTGCCGTACTTGCCTGGAATTCTTGTGTGGCCTCTCCAGCAGCCTGCCTATTTATTGTATGATCCTAGCGATGAATTTTACAGCAACTTGTCACATCCTCGCCCTCTGCTTGCCGCTGTGTCATTTTGGCTGAGGTAGAAATCAAATCCTTTACAGTGAGGATGGGCCCTCTGCCCTCGCTCTCATCCTGGGTCAGAAGAGACGGCTACCCTTCCTGGAGACTGCAGCTACCAGGTCCTGTCATGATTCTCAACGCCTGCCGTGCCATGCGTGTTTTGCTTTGGGGGGGTTGAAGAAGCTGAGCACAGCTCCATTCAGAGGGTTCCTGGGAGAAAGATGACAATGTCGACAGTGCGAAAGGAGCAACTCCAAGGCAGAATGGCAGAGGTGGGAAAAACAATGCCCTATTTCCCACCCAAGGCCTCCGAGAACAAGTTGAAAGAAGCGATTACTTGCACAAAATGACCTATGGCAGAACTGGTGGTAATGACCAGGCAGGGTCTGGTTAGCCCTGGCAAAGCTGTGCTCGTGTACTATGCTGTCTGGCTCCAGACTCCTGTTGAGATAGAGCTGGCTCCTGTCATTCCAAAAGAGAAGCGCCATGACACCGCTTGGCCAAGCTTGGATGAGGCCAAGTGGGTCCTTGTGAACTTAACCCCCAGGAGATTTTCTGCCTCTTGAGCATTGGCCGTCATCCTTTTCATAAACCTCAAACAGATGAACCAGCTACCCCAGTCTTCATTTACAACGTGAACTGCTTTCTGGCCATCAGCCTGTCCTGTGGCATGAGGGGCAGCTAAGCCCGTACCACTTCCAGCAGCTTTCAGCCCTGGGCTCAGGCAAGGATTCCTCCTTTATCGCATTCCCTATCCCCCCGCCACCCCAAGTGCCTGAGCCCAGCAGTCTCTACCCAAAATACAATCCTCACACCAGGAAAAATAAAGATGAAGGCTCTGGTCCTTGGTTCTCCTGAACCAGGAGCCCCCGAAGAATATATAAGCCTGTCCTGTGGGTGAGCCTGAGCCACACCTGGCTTGTAAGTCCTCCACTTCTGGTTAACAACAGGAAGTCCTTGTTGGGCCATGGGCGACATTTTGTGGCACATGTGAAGAAGCAATTTACCACTGTTTAGTGTCCTCCCCCCCCCCAAAAAAAGGCCCAGGATTTCTGAGTGATAGCCACAGAGGCTTTACTGGGCATCAGGGGCCCTGAGTGGCTCAGGACCCCACTGAGCCCCTATGTGGTACCTGCTCTGGAGCCCTGGGGCTAAGTTGCTTCGGCTGGCTGACCACGGAGGCACAGGCCTGGGTACCTGGCCTGGAAGGTTCCAACTTGAGCTGGCTGAGGTCCAGGAAAAGGTCTTGTGGGCTGATGGGGGAGGGAAGGCCACAGACAGCTACTCCACTGGGCTTGTTGCTGGACGGTTTCTTTTGCACAGTGTTGGGATCCCAAGCCTGGGGCTTCCACAGGATCCCGCTGGCCCTATTCTGTCTGGGAGAATGGCCGTCCGGATAGATTTGCAGGGCTGCCACATGGGCCACACAGCCTACAAGCATGGGCCCTGGATCAACATGCCCTGGTTTTAAGGGGCCGTGAGCATGCCTCAGGTCCCCAGGTGTCCCGAGTTCCTTCTGAGAGCTGGGGCAGGTAGCAGGGTCTGCAGCTTTGCTTTTCCTGGAAAGGCCTGTTGTCATGGTAGCTGCAGAGGAGGAACGGCCATCCGAGAGGTTTTGTGTTCCTTCGCCTAGAAAGCCATCCTTAGATGGGGCATCAATATCCCTTGCAGACTCCCCCTGGGCCTTACGCTCTCTAACAAGCACGTCTTTGGTTCCTGGGTGTGCCCAGGGTTCCTGCCCGCTGGGTGGCAAGCATGTCATGGTCTTGCCCGTGTCTAAGGCCTGGTCTTCCCTGCCTTGCAGGTTCATTGCTGGTCCCCGGAGGACTTTATGGGGGTCAGGTGGGGCTGCCGGCTCCCTAAGGACAAGAGCAGGGATAGGGGCTGGGGCAGCGGTAGGTGTGGGGGCAGGGGCAGGGGCAGGCGGGGTCCTACGCAGCCAGTTGACAATGCCCATGGTGATGGCAAGTTCTGTGTCACAGAGCTTCAGTAGGCATTCCTTGCCCTTCCAGGTGCTCTGTAAGAAGCCCTGGCTGAGCAAGTCTGGGCCTGGTGCTGGGGCCAGGTTCTCCTCGGCCCCCACATGGAAGCTGCACATAGACAGTGGGGTGCCCAGGGCAGGCCCTGAAAGACTATCAGACACGCACAGGTCATCTTCCAGGACTGGACCAACAGGGGCCTCGCTGGGGTCGTAAAAGAGTTCATAGAGAGCATCTCCACTGTAGCTATCCCTGGGGAAAGTGGCTGCAGGTGTGCCTGGGGTCGCAGCTTCCTTTTTCTCTTCCTCAAGGCCAGGTGAGAAGGAATCATAGTAGCCTTCGTCACTCGTGGACACGGATTCCGGCTGTTCGCTTTTGGGGGTACCTGTGTCTATAGAGCTGGCTTTGGAGCCGCTAGGGGGACCCCTGCAAGGGAACAGAGGTAGTTCAGCTAACCCAGGTGTGTCTAACTTGGGCTGGTCTGCGTCTGTAGCCTGGGGACTCGTCAACCATGGTAGGGCACGCTGCTGTTGCTTCACCGAGCGATTCACACTGTCCCAGAACTTGGTGAAGTCTGATGCTTCGTTCTGGGCAGGTGATGCCAGCTGTTCCGTACTACCCTGGGAGGGGCCGCGGGGAGTCTTGCTGTCTAGAGCCTGCGGTGAGTGGGCTGGGTTCTCTGGGCCTTCTTTCAGCTCCACGGATGGCACAGAGCTCCCATCTGCGAAAATCTCCCCACAGCCCGTAAGTGAATCGAAGCTCTTGAGTGAGGCCACATCCTCACACAGAGTGCTGCAGAGGTCAAAAGGTGAGTCAGGTAGAAATTCATTGTCAGACAAGTCCTGACATAGGCTGTCCAGCCCCAGCCCCTCACCCACGGAGAGGAAGGGCTTGCCTTGCTGTGCCGCAGCACCCAGTGGGACCCCAGGGGACGGCAGGTTCTTCGCCTTCGCTGACAGCGAGGCCAAGTTCTCGGTCTTGCTTCTGCGGATGTGGAAGAGGTTGCGAAAGCACTTCTTGGACCTTTTCAGGGAAATCCTTTTTCTCGGGATGCTCTTAGCCACGGCTGGCACGAAGGGCATCTGCGGCACAAAGTGGCGGTAGTCGATCATACGCTGAGCCCCGGGGGTCTCTGGGAAACTTGCGCTGCCAACCATCTGGCCTGCGGGGGCTGCTGCCTTCGCAGCCCCTGGAACACTGTCATGGGTCTTGCTCTTCCGCACCAACTTGAAGGTGGTTCCACAGAGGGGCCCGGGACCCCCTTCCGAATCAGACAGTATCTCTTTGTTGGGGTACTGGCCATACCCTTGGGCACAGGGACTAGTTTGGGAGCTCTTCTCACCACAGGGTCTCTGCTGCCCTCCTGGTGAAAGCGACCAAGGGCCTGCCTCTTCCTTGGCTGGGCCCGGTGAGTCTGTGAGCCTCTCGTGGGAAATCTGCACGCTAGATTTGATGAAGGTCTTTCCTCTCCTCAGCTCCATGTTGTCAGTGCTCTTGCCAACTGTGGAGGAAAACAGAGGGCACTTGGTGTCTAGGATGCCTACTGTTTAAACGTCGGCGCGACTGGATTTAGAGCCGTCGTGGAAACGCTTCTTTTGGTGTGTCTGTGAGTGATGGTTTTAGATTAGGTAAGTGGAGATGGGGAAGCCACACCCTGAATCTGGGGGACATACCATGCATGGGGCTGAGGCCCCAGACTAAACGAAAAAGCAGACAACACGTTCCGGCTATCGAGTGCGGATACGGTGTGACCAGCAGCAGCTTCCTGCTCCTGCCAGCAGGCCTTCCCCACCATGATAAAAAGGAAGGGGACCCAATCCTGCCATACGGGGACCTTACCCTGCCATACGGGCTCTGCTTTTACAGACAGCTAAGGCCCAGATCTGGTAAGTCCCACGCCTTCTGAAGGCGTATGGTAAGAACAAAACCGAGCCATGGCTGGGGCCTGGAAATGGTTGCATGCCTGCATTTTCAAGTTGCCAAAACGCTCCCTGAACTCTCCAGTCAGTTCGGATTCCCGTTGCCAGGCCCAGTATTTCAACGATGCCACCTCTATCTGTTGTGTAGCTGTTTCTTCCCAACTGAAGTGCTCTCTTCTGAGTAGTGGGGTGGGGGTGCTCCTTAAGCCATAAGAAGTAAACAAAACCCAATATGTCCTGAAATTTACAGAATTCACAAGGTCTTCCTCACCATCTTCCCCCTTCCCCTCCCCCACCCCCAGGTTATATAAGCAGATACAGCGATGACCAAGTTGTGCTGCCTGCAAGTTGTGCAAATAGTCTTGGAGTCACCGCCACTCCTGACAGCCACCCCTTACCTAAACTATTGTAAGTCACCCCCTAATGAACTCTCTGGTTCACCAAATTAGGTTACAGTGGAGTAAGCTAGTTAGTCTGTCCTTAGTGTGCTAACTGGGGTGAATATATGTTTGCTCAGATCTCCCCAAGAAAAGTCAGACAACACCCACCCTTGCTACATCCTCAGGAGGAACATATCAGCCTTCTGAGTATATGGACTGGAGGCCTCAATTAAGTAGGCTGCCTCCCAGGCTTGAGACAGTGGACCATCCATGGGAGGACCAGGCATCTGTACAGTGGCTCTCAAGCAAGGGGAGGCCAAGACTCTCACAGGGTTTGCAAAGCATGAGCGAGGGGAGGAGAGTGCCTCATGGCACATACGGCAGAGTATCATGGACCAGAAGGGCTGGCAGCTGTCACTGACAGATACTGCCTGGAGTCCATCTAGAGATGGTTTCTAGGGAAGATGCTACAGTCAGCACTGGGAGTCAGAGGGGCGTTTGGTGGCAAAGGTACTAGTGACTCAGTTCTTCTGTCGTAGCTGAGCCTTACCTGGCTGTATCCCGGGGTTCACTGAAGCATTACTTGGGTCGTCTGGTGAGCGGGTGGAAGCAGGGGCATTATGGAGGCTGGTGAGGCTGGCCTTGCAGACTCAATGAGGAGAGAGGAATGGCAAAACTCTGACCAATGAGATTAAGGCTGGAGTAAGGGGAATGCTGTTCTGGAAGTGGAGTTACAGGGTCTCCCAAAGGGGGAAAAAAAAGTACCAGGATTCAGCAGTCACAGAAAAAGAGGGCAGGAGGGGAATCCTGACACTGAAGGCCAAGGGGCTTATACCAGAGGTGGCTCAAGAGAGAAGAACCTAACATTCTCCCCTTAGGCTAGGTAAATGTGTAGAACCAGAGGATCCCAGCAAGAAACAGCAAAGCCAGCACATGGCCGGAAAACTTCTGAGCTCTTCCCCAACCCCAGCAGAAATTCTCTCTGCCTCCGGCCTAAATGTCAGCTTCCCTCAGTCTGCCTACAGATACTGAGGCTAACTCCGTTCACTATCTGAGCCTGCTCTGTGGTCATCCTCTGCACTTGTTCACCCTAGCCCCAGCCCAGGGGTGGGACGGGCTGCAGCAAGTTCAAGGCCAGTGGATATTCAGCCCAGTGAACTGGCCCCCAAAGATGCATCCTGCTTGCCTCCAGATGGCAGCATGAAAGCCATCAGCTGACACCAAGGCTGGCCAGAGTCCCTGAAGTGCCCCTGTATGCAGTTCCAAGTGGCCAGAGGGCCTGCCTCCGCTCTGTTGGCAAAGCCAGCATTACAGAAACTCATGGGCAAGCTGACTGGGCTCCTGCCACCTGCTTGCACCTGTGGGTAGCACTTCCTCCTCTCCAAGTGACATCTGGGACTTTTGGCTGGGGGACAAGACAAGAAGTCTGCATGCTCAGGAGAGCCACAGAGCCTAGGCTTGGCTCTCTTCCTACCTGGCTCCTCTAGTGACAGAACACCAATTCTTGGGCACAGTGCCTCATGTGCCATGGTAGCTTTTCAGCCCAATGGGAGATGGCATGGCACAATGCCTCAGGCCATGTTGGAAGATGGCAAATACCCAAGCCTTTCCCACTCCGAACCTGCAGATTTCTACTAAAAACATTCCACCCCACACATTCCTTTATAGGTCTGTTGGACGCAGATGCACATGACAGAAGGCTTACTGTGCAGGCTGTGGTGTCAAGGGACTCAACCTGAGCATTGGTAACACCCAGCTAATCAAGCAGAAAGCTTGGCCCATAAGCTTATAAGGGACAAACTACTGCAGCCCCTACTTTACAAAGTATAAATTGAGGGCATGGAGAAGTGGCTTAGAGGTTAAGAGTACTTGCTGCTCTTTCAGGGGACCAAAGTTTGGTTCCTAGCACCCACACTAGAGAGGTCAGAACCACATCTAAGTCCCAGCTCTGGTTGAGGGAGGAGGTATGACTCTCTTCTGGCCTTTTCCAGCCTCTGCACATGTGCATAATTTAATTTTTTTTTTAATTTCAGCTTCAGAAAGGCCAATAAATCAACCCATTGGTGGTAAGCCTTGGACTTGAACTCATGAGCCAATGGCTCAAGCTCTCTACCTCCCTCCATTCAGCTCCTCATCCCTTAGTAGGCGAGGCTGGCCTTGGTGTTGTCATGCCCCTGCCTCTGCAGTGCTCGGGTTATAGGTTGAACACTACCACTGAAACTGTCATTTGTGAGAAACCTACAAGTAGCAAGTGCGTTCTCATGAGAAATTCTGCAAAACCCAATGAAGGCAAAGCGTGCAGGCCACAAGCATAACTGGTCCAACTTATCGCGGAAAGCAGCGTGATTTTAATGGAGAGATTCGTTATGAGTTATTTAGTTTGCTTTTCCATATTTGAGAGGCATATTTTAGTTACCGTATCTGGAAATAGTTTCATCGGGCCACAATAAAGATCATTTCACTGTATGTAAAATGTTGTACCTGTAAGAATTAAACTGAGTGGACAGGGCTATCTTTCAGAAAAGCTACCAGTTTCCAGTTCTCAGAGTAGTCAACTGAGCTAAAACTCAGGAACAGGCGGAGAGTTCATTCCATTCTGAACTTAGAGTGTGATTCTCCTAGCTCAATAGTACAAAGGCGCAGACCCCGTTATAGCGATATGGCAAGACCACTGAGTTTAATTGTCCCTCTTCATATGGTAAGAAAAAGTAGCAGACACTTCATGACAACACACTGGAGACATCAGTGCTGGGCAGCGGCCTGTCACTTCAGTCAGTTTTCACGTTAAAATGTTCCTTCCAGCCTGTCTCTTCAGAAATGTGAGCCTGCTGCCCGATGGCAGGCCAGCTGGGCAGTCACCTTCCACAACAGCCTTCAGAAGCAGAGAGAGATTTATATGAACGGCCAGACGCTAAACTAGCACTGCCTCAGGGCAGAGGCTAAATGGATGGAGGTTCTCAGTTTAAAAAAAAAAAAAAAAAAAAAAAAGCACACTCTGCTTTCTAGGCCTGTGGTTAGCAGCCTGTGAGTGGAAACAAGTCCTTCCCCCAGCATATGCCACATCTCCATCTCTCCTTCCCTCCCTTGTGGTACCTCCCTTGTGATCTGCAGAGCTTAGCCACCATGGATATTTTATTCTGGGGCTTGTATTGCTCTAAAACAAGATTTAACGTTTTCAAAGCCCAGAGCTTCAACTGTAGCAGACAATTGTTTACAGTATTGTGAATGTGTGTGTGTGTGTGTGTGTGTGTGTGAGACAGACAGACAGACAGACAGACACAGACAGAGACAGGGGGGTGGGGAGAGGGAGATGTTGGGAGTGGTATTTTGTGGACATGGAGATCAGAGGTGAACTTCAGGTGTCATTCCTCAAGAACCACTGACTTTGCTTTTGAAAGTTTCTCACTGGCCCCTGGAGTTTGCCGAGCAAGCTAGGATGACTGGACAGTGAACCCCAAGGATCCACCTGTGTCCCTAAGTTCTGGGATTTCAAATGCATGCCACTGTGACTGGCTTTTTGTGTGGCTCCTGAGAACTGAACTTGGGAAATCATACTCAATAGAAATTGTAACAAAAATGTGTGTTACTCATGTGTGTGTGTGTGTGTGTGTGTGTGTGTGTGTGTGTGTGTGTGATAAGAGGACAGCCTGCAGCAGTCTGATTCCTCCTTTGACTGTATGGGTCCTAGGAATCCAACTCAGGCCATCAGGCTTGGCAGCAAGTGCGTTTAGCCCACTGAGTCATCTCAGAGGCAACCCCACCCCCCCCCCATAGCAAGTTCTTTACGGACCAAGTTATCTCCCCAATCTCCATGGGAAGTCCATAAGGCTAAGATCTTCAACTCTAGTTGACAGTTAAATATGATGTTATTTATTAAATGAATTATTTTATCTATCTGAAACACCTTGACCATATATTTCATTTGATAAAATTTCATGTTTTTCAGTCCTTTAAATAGGATGCTGCCCTGGAAATTTTAATTCTAAAAATGCAATTTGTCCTAATAATTTTCTAAGATGGGCCCCAACCACACTAAAGCTAAGCCTCTCATCTTGAAGATGAACCTTCACAGTTCATGAGATCAGAACCACGCAGCCTATTTATAATTAATCACCTCCGTTTCAGGGATGTGATGTTTAAGTGAAAATCTAAGACACCAGAAGACACTTCCAAATGATACAGGAAACATATTCTAGACAGGGGGCATACCCTGCAAAAGGCCCTGGGGACAAGGAAAGAGACATTTAAATGTCTAAAAGTGGATGCAGTGATCAAGGTAGCAAGCTATGGGGACAAGCCAGGAGACCAGTCAGTCAGGATGCCATGCCTGGCCTAAGGTCCCAGGAAAAAAGCTATGAGAAGCTACAGGTGAAAATGGAAAATTGGGACAAGAGAGAAGGCAAGAGGAGGGTAGATTAGAAACTACACCAGAAGCCGGCAGAAAGGCGACTCAGGGATGTTTATGTCCCCTGCTGATACACAGCGGGATAAGAATTCACTACAAAATGGACACTTCCTGAAGAGACCCCTCTAGTCTTTAATTTTTTTTTTCCGTGTAATGACTAATTTTAGATCCACTATCTAGGTTTTTCTTTCCCTCTTGGAAAAGTAATCCTGTGCTGGCGTGTGTGTGTGTGTGTGTGTGTGTGTGTGTGTGTGTGTGTGTGTAAATTAAAACAAATCCTCAAGTGACTACATGGCCAGGAGTTTTGGCGTTTGAAATACCTTTCCCATGTCTACCCCACCCCCACCCCCACCCCCACCCCATACCCCAGCAAGTGACAGCAGGCAGTGAACTATGTAGGGTTTAAAGAAGAGCAGGCCTAGATGAGGTCCCTTGTGCAGCGACTTCACCGGGGTAGAATGGGGTAGTGGAGGCTAGGGGGCAGTGGTTTGTCTCTGTGGCAGTATGCCTTGTTGCTGCTGTGGCGAAGGACCAAGTGAGATGGAAAAGCTCTGTGTTCTGGGTTGGGGGCAGGGTGGGTAATAAAACAGAAATAGAATCTGCGGCGAGATCCACCCACTTCCACACTGGGGAGACAATAGGCCCTTTGGGTGGAGGTCCTGGCTCCTCCGAGGGAGCCCCTGCCAAGTGGACAGACGGACCACTATAATCTTACTCCCCAGTCTTTCGTCCGCAGTGATGGGGTTTCTTCCTCTCTCTAACCCAAGCCTAACCCAGTCACCGCGCTCAGCCCCCAGGCCCCACGCATCCTCTCTGGACTCCCCGGAGTGGAGGGAGTGCCCATCTTGGGCCCCTCCACTGAGCCACCCATGGCAGAAAGCGCGCTCAAACATTCCTGGGTACCCCCAGCTCCCGAGGAGGACCGGCGAGGCAGGAACCGATGCAGCCTCCCGGGGCCTCAGCCACTTACCGCTGGGGCTGGGAAGTGTCGCAGGGCGCGGCTGCGCCTGAGCCAGGCAGCGAGTGCGCGCCCGAGCCTTTCGTCAGCACCACGGCCAGCTCCAGGCTCCGCGCTGCCGTTGGGGGCGGGCCTCCGGGCACCCGCGCGCACTGCCAACCCGGGCTCCGCGGTGCTAGGGAGGGCGGGGACCGGAGGATGCTGGCGATAAGGGGAGAAGTGCGAGGGGACTCAGCCGCCACTGCGCCGCCGCCACCCAGAATCGCTCAGCTTGCTGGCTTTGTTCTTGTTTCTAGCTCTTTCTGCCCACCTAGCTGCTCCCATAATGCTGTGGGTTTTGCATTCCTAAAGCCCTGTGGTCCCCAATCCGGAGGGCAAGGAGGTGGGGTGGAGTGGCGTCTGGATATACCCGGAGATTACAGGTGTGGGGGCCCCGCCCCCCTGCACCCGGCAGGTCCAGGGCCCGCTGACTTCAGGTCTCTCCAAAAGACGATGTCACACGCAGCCTGTCTAACAGTTCTGCTCAAGATTCAGGATTCTAAGGCTTGAAAGAAAGGACAAGCCAATGCGAAGAGGCAAACTAAGTATATTACAGAATCGTCCTTACGTCTCCTTCTTAGAGCTGATTACATACGATCATATGATCAAGAATAAAAGAAGCGTTTCCCTTCCCCGCTCTTACTGTGCGGTCTGCTAGTGCTGTCCCCCTGCTTTGCAGTCTTGAAGATGAAACAGAAGGGACGTGAGGAGCCCCTCCCGTCGAACTGAGCACAAGGGTCAGCAGGCTGGGTCCAGTGTCCGGCGCTGAGTTGGCAGGCGGGGTAATAAAGGGTGAAGAAACTCCGCTACGGTTTCAGTGGTCTTGTGGCCCGCCCCGGAGAAGCCAAGGGTGGGGAGCACAGTCATTTCTGTTTATGAAAGGCTGATTTCAACAAGGGGCTAACCGCAGCCGCAACCGTGAGTGTGCATAGGCGGAAGAGCAGTTAGGACTAAGCTGAGGACCAGGGAATAAGAGCCCCCCCCCCCGCCCCCGTGACTGACAAGGGCCACGCCTTTCCTTGATCCAGAAGGCTCCCTTTTGGTCCTACATCCGAAAACCTCAGCACTGGTCTGCAGTCACACTCAGCTGAAACTTCTCTATAATTAGTTGACAGAATTGAGAGAAACTCCTTGACGACCCCCTCCCACTTCCGGAAGAGCTGCACGGTTGAACCTTCTTTCTACCCAGTGACTGACTTAGCGACACACACCTCCCACGCCTTTGCGTGGGACATGCGCACATGAGCATGAGTTGCATATGGGTTGAGTGTAGTCCTCAAGGACTCTGCATTGTTACTGTTTCCGGTCAGGGTCTCTCGCTGAACGTTGGCTGGTCTCATTGACCAGGGATCATCCTTTTGCCCAATACGCCGCCCGCCCCACCCCCCGCCCCCCCCCCCTGCTCACACACACACAACCATGGGGTTACAGACCTGCACTGTAGCCCTTGGATTTTATGTGGGTGCCGGAGATTCAAACTCAGAACCTCACGTTTGTGTGGGAGGCACTTTAACAGCTATATTTGTACTGTGTCGCAACTATGTCTTCTCTTTTCTTTTATGGCACTAGTTCTCCGGCCATTGCTAGCCATACTTCTTTCAGATTTCCCACACCGTGAGACCAAAGGAGCCAGATGTCTATGGTGCTAGTAGGGCCAGCTGCATTAGTGGAGTTTCGGAGTCTGCAGCCATGAGAAGTCCCACATCTAAGGGGTCTTGGGGGAAAAGGAATGGAACACCATTCTGCTGAGGAAGGCTGGCAGAGTTGGGACTGTCTGTCAAAAGCACACTTCAGTAGTGCCAATTTGTAGTGGACGGCTGGGCAAGGAGAAGGAACGTAACACCTGGAGTGGACCTGGAGAGAGGCATTCTAGTCCCTGGAAGAGACCCATCCGGAAAGGTGACCTCTCCAATCCCAAATGACCTAGGGTTAGGGACACTGGCAGACGGAGTGGCTTGTTGCTACAAGTGGCTTCTTTTACATTTTATTATAGTTTAAACTTTTCCATCATATTTTAAACAACACACAAATTTTTATTCTTTTTTTGTTCATGTGTGCGCAGATACACGTATGCATGCAGGACAATGTGCGTGAATATGGGTGTGTGTAGAAGGCCAGAGGTCAGCGGGTGTCATTTCTCAGATGCTATTCACCTTAATTTTGAGAGAGAGTCTCACTAAAACCTAGGGCTGACAGATTCACTTAGGTTAGCTGGCCAGTGAGCAGCAGGGATCCATCTGCCTCCAACACACCAGCACTAGGATGGCAAGACAGCTCCTCCTAACACACACACACTCACTCATATGCACACACTAATACACACTCATGCACACATGCACACTCATGCACACATGCACATTCATGCACTCATGCACACACTCATACACATGCACGTATATGTACACACTCATATGCACAAGCTCATACACACTCATGCACACATATGCTCATACACATGCACACACATGCACATGTATGCACATTCACACACACATCCTTGACTTTTTATGTCAGAGCTGGGAACTGAACTCAGGTCCTCAGGCTTGTCTGTAGGTACTTTATTGACTGCGCCTTTTTAAATTTAATTTTAAAATCTAACTGGTTCTTTAATCACAAAAGCTAAATGAGTGAATTCTTAAACAAAAAGTGAAGGAAATATATATATATATTAGTTCATATGAATGAGAAACCATACAAGAATACTGTAAAAAAAAAAAAAACTGTCTCCATTTTCCTCAGTGCCTTGATAAGATTTTTAATTTTTGTTTACTGTTCGGTCCATGTGTGTTTTTTTCTAGATAACATGCTTTGATTTCATTGAAATACCTATTTTTTATTTAATTTGCACTAAAATATTATAAATAAACTTTGACATTACACACTAAAATGTTTCAATATGTATTTCAAAACAGTATTTTTATACTAACAATAGCCCTAGTATCATGTTTTCAAAAATCCACACAGTCAAAGGGGGAATCAGGTTAACTAGCAATTAGCAAAATATAAATAAATTAGCAATAGTAATTGACACAATGGACTAACTCTTTCTCAGTGTAATAATGCTATTTTTGAAATCTGTTCATGCAAAGACATAAAGAAACACAAGAAAACACTAACAATTCAAACTTCAACTAAAGACTGGAACTTCGTTTAATAAATAAACTGAGAAGACTGAAAACTAAGTTCTGATCATTAATTGAAATTCCACTTGTTAATGCTTTCCCATGGTCTTTGGTACGAAGTGAGAGCCACACTTATCTGTAGGTGGGTATAAGGGTATATTTTAAAGTGCGATTAGCAATTGTGTGGATCTAGTAAAGTAGTGCTGGTAAGTTCTCCTTTAAGGTCCATAACTTCACTGGCTCTGAGTTTTCAGTACCAGGCATGATTTCCCTTCTGTTGAGAGGGCCTTAAGTACAGTTAGTCAGCTGTTGGTTGCCCCCAAGATATGGGAGCCACTATTGCACCTTGAGGTACATCTTGCCACGCTGGCCATAGTTTTAGTTAGTAGGAGTTGTGGCTGGGTAGGTATTATTGGCTGTTTCCCTCCCTTGGTCGTTTGCATAGCACCTTCTGGTACCAACTTGGGAAGGAGGCTTTTTCAAATCTTTTGAGTGCTGTGTTGAAATATGGGGTGTCTTCTTCAATAGAAACTTACTGTCAACCTCTGGGAGCTGACCGAGGGCAACAGCAACTGGCCATGTTGTGTTGGGAGTCACACGGAAAGAAACTCTCATGTCTGGTCCTTAGGTTTTTGTTAGTCTATGGATCTTGTGGGGAGCATTGTCAGCCCAAGGGGGATAACTTCATTTAAGAAAAGAAAAAAAAAAAATCAATAAAAGAATTCCTAATGCTATTCCTATATACTCATATATTGGTTTCGGCCCAGCCAACACTAGAGAGGTTCCAGCGGCAGCTGGTGGGAGCAGATGCAGAGACCCACAGCCAAACATTAGGTGGAGAGAGAGCCCAAATTAGAGAGCTCCACTGGATCCCTCCCCTTGGAGCTTAAGAATGCCATGGAAGAAAGGGAAGAAGAATTGTAGGAGGAAGAGGGGTTGAGGACACCAGGAGAATGTGGCTCACAGAGAGCCACTGACCGGGGCTCACAAAAACTAAAGCAGCAATCGCAGAGCCTGCATGGGTCCACACTAGGTCCTCTGCACATATGGTATGGTTGTTAGCTTGGTGTTTTTGTGGGACTTCTGCTAACAGTGGAAGTGGGGGGGGGGGATGCCTCCAATTCCTTCACGTTCCTGGGACTCTTTTCCTCCTACTGGGTTGCCTCGCCCAGTCTTGATAGAAAGGCTTATGCTTAGGTTTTTATATCTCATTGTGTGTTAATATCCCTGTGAGGCCTGCTCTTTCCTGAAAGAAAACTGGGCAAGGAGTGGATCTCGGGGAGAGGGGAGATGGGAGGGTGCAGGGACTGGGAGGGGTGGAGGAAGGGGAAACTGTGGTTGAGATGTACTGAAAACAAACAAAAAACAAATAATAGCACTAAACGTAGTATCTATCTATACTCAAAACACACAAATGCACATGCACATACATGTATATGTATTGTATGTAATTTTATGTTCAAACATCCTGAGTGTTTGCCTCTCCTCTCTCCCTAAATAGCACTAACACACTCCATCAGGAAGCTCTGCATTAATTCGTTTGGTCTGGTCAATCTTTGTATGTGTATTTGTGCCATATGCATGTACAGGTGTGTGTGTTTGCATACGTGGGAAGGTCCAAGATTGATTTCAGGGGCCTTCAACTATCACTCTCTACTGTACACTGAAGGCCTCTTGCTAAACCGAGAGCCATTTCGGTTAGGTTTGCTACCAGCTTGCTCTGGGAGCCCCCACTTCAGCCTCCATCCTGGAATTACAGGTAACCACTCCCGCATAAGTAGGTTCTTTATATATTTTAGATTTTTATGCTCAATATTACAATTTAGTTGATTGCGTCCGTCAAGGTGCAAAAGTTGATTTTGGTGAATCTCAAGTTATTTCCTTTATCATTTAGCACCTTGCTTTTGGTGTCACATCAGAGGAACCGTTGCAATCCAACCTCAGGAACATTTCCTACCGGTTCCCTGTGAGAGTCTCGTGGTGTTGCCTCTTTACTTTTAGGTCATTCATGCATTGTGGGAGGCGAATGGATGGCTTCATTCTGATACATGAGGAAATCTAGTTTTCTTACCACCGTGTGTCGAAAGCACTGTCCTCTCCCTATTGAGTGGACGTGCCCTCCCGGTGAAAAACCATTTGACTACATATAGAAGAGTTTATTTCTGGCTTGCTTATTCTGCTTTGTTGATCTGTGTATCTGTCATTTTGCCGACACTACATTGTTGATTACTGGAGTTTTGCCCCAGTCTAATTTGGAAAATATACAAATATTTTTATTTTAAAACTTCATGTCTTGGCTTAGCTTTATTTTTTTTATCAGCTTTATTGGTTTTCTTATATTTTTCATCCTGATTAATAGTCATACCATTAGTAATACTGGAATTAAAACTCAGTGATAGAGTACTTACCTGGGAAATTGGGTTTTATTAGGTAAGGGATTACTTAACAGAGATAGTAAAACAGAATAACCTTTAGAATGCACAAAAAACTGCAACTTCCATCCCCTTCTGCCCTAGTTAGGCATCTACTGCCGTGTAAATTCCATGACCCAAAACAACTTTGGAAGAAAAAGGCTTCTTTCAATTTATAGTTGTAGTCCATCATAAAAGGGAAATCAGGGACAGGAACTCAAGGCAGGAACCTGGATGCTGAAACTTAAACAGAGGCCATGGAGGAACATTGTTTATTGTCTTGTTTTCATGGCTTGCTCAGATTGCATATATTTTTTTTCAAGGACCACTCAAATGCACATGTGCACACACCCATTACGCCCATGTAAGCATACAAATAAATAAAACACATATCGCTTCCACCAACACATATTGAAAGAAAGAAAGAAAGAAGCCGGGAGGTGGTGGCACACGCCTTTAATGCCAGCCTCGGGAGGCAGAGGCAGGTAGATCCCTGTGAGTTTGAAGCCAGCCTGGTCTACAATGTGAGCCCAGGATAGCCAAGGTCACACAGGAAACCCTGTCTTGAAAAACCAAAAACAAAAAAACAAAAAGAAAAGTTGTAATGAGTGTTCCTGGGCATTAGCTTCCCGCCAGCCCTTTCCTAACTCCTTCAGTGCTATGGTGTCTTAGTTACATTTCTATCACCATAACTAAGGCAAAGCATTTAATTTGAGTCTCACAGTTCCAGAGGGTGAGACTATGGCTATCATGGAGTGGGGCATGGCATCGGGCATCATGGTACTTGAGCAGTAGCTGAGAGCTTACCTCTGATGCACAGGCATGAGGCAGAAAGAAAGAGACCGGGCCTGGCATGAGCTTTTGAAACCTCAAAGCTCATTCCAAGTGACACATCCTCTCCAATAAGGCCACACCTCCTAATTCTTCCTAAACAGTTCCACAAACAGGAGGCTAAGTATTCAAATATGAGTCTGTGGAGGCCATTTTTATTTAAACCACCACATATTGTTTAACATTTTAGTTGCATCTTATTTGTTCTCAAATGTATTTGCTGTAACTTCATAATGATCGCTAGTTTATGATTTTCTCTTCCTCTTCTTTCTTCTTAACAGCTTATGTGCTTGTATGTGTGTGTGTGTGTGTGTGTGTGTGTGAGAGAGAGAGAGAGAGAGAGAGAGAGAGAGAGAGAGAGAGAGAGGCTTAAGAGATTTCAGAGAAGAATATTATCAGCTGACCTAGAGACTGCTCTTGTGGTATTTTTGATAAAAATATGGCTACCTTTTGCCTTGTCCTAAAAATATGCTAGAGGCTAAATTGAAGAATTTTGGATTAATGGAATTGGCAGACATGTTGCAAGAAAGCCTAGTATTGACTGTGCTATGTGAATATTAGTGGTCAATTTCAAGAATACCTACAATGAAAAGTAGAAAACAGGGCAAAGAGGAATAGAAAATGTACAATTTGAGGAGAAAAGGTGCATCAGAAAATGTGATGTTGGCATCAAGTCCTGTGCTCAAGGAGATAAAATGTTTAAGGTTTTATTAAAATGGAATAAAGGGAGTGGTACCCTCTGGGCAAAGCACTACCCAGCTAAGCTTGCAACTTGTGAAAAGTGACTAAAAAGAAGTTTAAGCAGCAAAGGAAGCCATCAACAATGGAAAGCTTCTGCAAATATAATTCAAGAGGGAGACCAGGTTCCAGCCCTAGCAAGCAGAAGAACTTGGAAGCTTTGGCCATGTGGTTCAGGATTTAGAGTCAAGAAGGATACAGGAAAGGGATTGTAGAATCCTCCCCCATGCCACTGAGGCCAGGAGTGTGGCAGAGAAGTCCCTGCATGACACCCTGGAGAGGCCATTGTGCCATTGTGTGAAACTATGAAGGTGAAGCCTGGATGGCACTGGAGACTTCAAGATGTTGGAGATGGCAGAGCAGTGGGTTACCTACCAAGGAGATCTGTAGATAGAGGGTGAAGCAGCCCAAGAAAGAGAAATGTGTTATAGATAATAATAATAATAATAATAATAATAATAATAATAATAATAATAATAATAATAATCTGGAAACAAAGAGCCATCCAATAAATCTTTAATGCCAAAAAATGGAGTTGCAGGATTTGTAGTTTGCCCTGCTCATTTTGGGGTGTGCTTTGGTCTAGTATTTCCTCACTATGTCCCCTTTACTCCCTTTCAGAATGGTAATGTATATTCTGTGCCATAGTATCTTGAAAGTATAGAATCTGATTATTTTATTTTATTTTATTTTTATGTTACAGGGCATTACAGTTCAGAGATTGCCTTGAGTTTCAGAAGAGGACTTTGGACTTTGAAACATGGTTGAGACTGTGAAAGGCCAGGGACTTTTGAAGTTGGACTAAATGCAATTTGCATTATGGTATGGCTACAAGCCTGTGGATGCCAGGGAGTGGGATGCCGTGGTCTGAATGAGAATGCTCCTCATAAGCCCATCTGTTTGAATTCTCCGTCTCCAGTTAGTGGAACTGTTTGAAAAGGACTAGGAGGTAGGAGTAGTTGGAAGAGAAGTGACCTTATTGGAGGAGGAGGAGGTGTGTCACTAGGGGCTGTCTTTGAGGTTTCAGAAGATCACACCAGCTGTCTGTCTGTCTGTCTGTCTGTCTCTCTCTGTGTGTGTGTGTGTGTGTGTGTGTGTGTGTGTGTGTCTGTGTGTGTGTCTGTGTGTGTGTCTGTGTATCTGTGTCTGTCTCCCTCCCCCCTCTCTGTCCCTGTCTCTCTCTGTCTCCTTCTCTCTGTGTCTCTCTGTTTCTGTCTCTGTCTCTCTCTGTGTGTGTGTCTCTCTCTCTGTCTCTCTCTGTCTCTGTCTTATGTCTGTCTCTGTCTCTGTCTGTCTGTCTGTCTGTCTGTCTGTCTGTCTCTCTCTCTCTCTCTCTCTCTCTCTCTCTCTCTCTCTCTCTCTCTCTCTCTCTGCCTGCTACCCGCAGATCACATTGTAACACTCTCAGCTACTGCTCCAGCGCTATGCCTATCTCCTTCATACCATGATGATCATGAACTAACCCTCTAAGACTACAGTCAAGGTTGAATTAAATGCCTTATTTTACTAGAGTTGCTTTGGTCATGGTGTCTCCTCTCACCAATGGAAAAGCCATTAAGACTTTCCTGGATCTCAGGTTTGTTGCCTTCAAATGGCAGGATGGAGGTTCATCTCTGCAGATGTTGCCTGTCCCTCATTTTCTCTGTTATCTCTTCTGGGATCTCTGTTCCTGCTCCTCATTCTCACCTTGGTGACTCTCCATCCCTCTCAAAATGTTTTGTTGTTGTTGTTTTCATTTTTAAGAAAAATATTTGGTGGGACTAGGGGTTGCTGGTGAGGTATTTAAGTGGTTAAAGGCACTTGTTGCTATTGCAAAGGACCCAGGTTCAATTCCCAGCACCCACATGAGAACTAACATCTGTTTATAACTACAGCTCAAAAGAATCCAGTACCTTCTTCTGGCCTCTACAGGCATTGCAAGCACATGGTACACAGATACACATGCATGCAAACACCCATACACGTAGCATATGAATAAATCATCTTTTTAAACTAGTTTATGTATAATCTTTCATTTTTTTTTTTACCAGTTTGTGATATTTTCTATGTTTTACTGAAATTTGAGCATTAATTGTCATATAATTCACTTCAGGAAACTTCACTCGTCTGTCTTTACAGCCATCACCTTTTTAGAATATATCTAAAACTATCTCTTTTTGCTCTTCTTTTTGTAGTGTTGGGGCTGGAAACCAGGGCCTTAGGAACACCAGGCAAGTGTTGCACCCCTGCTGCGAGGGCAGCAGCTCCTGCCTTGTCTGCTTTTGATTGGTCATGTTGCCAAGACAAAAAAAAAAAAAAAAAAAAAAAAGACATTAATGTTACACACTTTTTGCTCTATGTCTGCCTTAAAGTCTTGATGGTCTGCTTCTCCTGTCTACTTTTTTTTACTTCATGGTGAGTTTTGTGCTTTTGTTGTTGTTATTGTTGTTGTTAAAAAGCAAAACAAAACAAATGCCTGTAGAAAGCATCAGAATTGATTTCTTGCACATTTTCCAGGGGCCTCTGCCAAGCTAGGGATATTTTGTGTGTGTGTGTGTGTGTGTGTGTGTGTGTGTGTGTGTGTGTGTGTGATATGACAGGTGTTTGTGTCGGTGTGAGTGCGTATCTGTGCACTTATTTTTGAGACGTGGTTCTTCATTTAGCCTGGGGTTCATTGGCTTGGCTAGGTTAGGCAACAAGCTCCAGTGATCTGCCATCTACATATACATCTGGAGTTACAGAATGCACTGCCCCAGTTGCCTAGTTTTATGTCACGTTGATACAATCAATATGAGGAAGGAACCTCAATTGACAAAATGCCTCTGTAAGACCCAATTGCAGGGCATTTTCTTAATTAATGATTGATGGAAGAGAGGGTAGTGGTGGTGCGTGGGGTACCCCTGGGCTAGTGGTCCTAGGTTCTATAAGAAAGCAGGCTGAGCAAGCCATGGGAAGCAAACCAGTAAGCAGCACCCTCCATGGCCTCTGCATCAGTTCCTGCCTCCAGCATCCTTACCTGCTTGAGTTCCTATCCTGACTTCCTTTGATGACCAACATGATATGGAAGTGTGAGCCAGATCAGCCCCTTCCAATGATAACCCTGAGATACCCCATACCTAGCTTTCATGTGAGTGCTTAGGGCTTTAACTCAGATCCTCATGTTGAGCTCTCAGCTTAGCCCCAAGACCACATTTTGCTTAAAATGTATTAAATATAATAATCAAGTTCAGGTTTTGTTTTTCTAATTATAGAACTGCAAACCCACACAACAAAAGACTTTGGACCATGATTTTTCCCCCCTTCCAAATACTGCTTAAGTTCAAGACAGAAGCATTTCTTTGCTGATGTCAACAAAGGGGTTTTGCCTTGTTCTTCCCTTAGGTTCTGCCATGCTTTAAAACTTTAATTCCTCCCAGAGCCATGTGAAAACCCAAAGAAACTGCATTAAGGGGTCCGTGTGAGGTCACTAGTCCACTGGACTCTTCTCTTGTCACAACACTAAAGCCCTTACAAAAGAGGCTTCACGGGGTTGGCAAGATGGCTCAGTGGGTATGGTAAGAGCTCTTGCTGTGCAGGCTTGGAGACCTGAGTCTGAATCTCCAACACACCTATAAAAGTCAGGCATGGCTGTAATTGGTTTTACTCCTACACTGGGGGCTAGGAACAGGTGAATCTCAGGACCTCGCTGGCCAACCCAGACTAGCCGAAATGGCGACCTTTCAGTTCAGTTACAGAGCCTGCTTCAAGCAGTAAGGCAGCAAAGGAAAGAGGATGACATCTGATGCTACCTCTGCCCTCTACATGCATGAACACGGGCACATGTGTGTGCGTACGCACGCACGCACGCATGCATGCGTGTGCGCGCGCACGCACACACACACACACACACACACACCTGCATATTCATATGCATGGGAGAGAGGGAGAGAGAGAGAGAGAGAAACAGACAGAAAGAGAGATGGAGACAGACAGAGATGGAGAGGCTCCACAGGGAATCCTCTTTTCTCTTCTAATTTTCCATATGAGCATTCAGCATTTCTTCCTGCTAGGAAAGTGTTAAAAGGCATCATCTGTGAGTCATGAAGACTGGGTCTTATCCAAATACTGAACCTTGGTTTTTAGACTTCCTAGTTTGCAAGAATAACTTTTTACAAATAAATTTCAGTAATTTATAAATGACTCACTTTCTGCTTATCTAAGAGTCTCTACTTTTGTGATAAATACCACAATCTATTACAACTTGGGGGAGAAAGGGTTTATATCATTTTCCAAATCTTGGGTCTCACAGGTACTGAGGGCAGCCAGGGCAGGAACTCAGTGCAGGAATCAAAGTAGGAACCTGAAGCTTGAGGGACGCTGCTCACTGACTTGTTCCCCGTGGTTTGCTCAGTCTGCTTTCCTGCCAGGGGTTAGCACCGCCCACAGTGGGCTGGGCCCTTCCACATCGATCGCTAATTAAGAAAATGCCTATCATAATGTTCTACTTGTAGGTTTCTAAGACCCTCTGGATCCTTCTACTTTGCTATTCTCCCATGCTTCCCTCATTTAGAGTCCCAATAGGATGTCCTCCCCTCTGTCCCAGTTTCCTAGTAAGTGAAGGCTTACATGGGACATGCCCCTTGGGCTAGTATGCAGATATAAGTGAGTATGTACCATTTAAGTCTTTCTGCTTCTGGGTTAACTCACTCATTATGATAATTTCTAGCTCAATCCATTTATCCACAAATTTCGGGAATTCCTTGTTTTTAATAGCTGAGTAGTATTCCATAGTGTATATGATTTGGGCCCAGGGGTCCCGCTCAAACTAAGGCACCAGCCAAGGACAATACAGGCGGTAAACTTTAAACCCCTACCCAGATCTAGCCAATGATCAGAACAGTCTCCACACTTGAGTGGAGAGTGGGATATGACTTTCTCACGTACTCTGGTGCCTCACATTTGACCATGTCCCCTGGAGGGGGAGACAGGGTGGCACTCAGAGGAAGGACAGCAGGTTACCGAGAAGAGACTTGATACCCTATGAGCATATACAGGGGGAGGTAATCCCCCTCAGGAACAGTCATAGGGGAGGGGAATAAGGGAAAAAGGGGAGGGAGGGAAGAATGGGAGGACACAAGGGATGGGATAACCATTGAGATGTAACAAGAATAAATTAATAATAAAAAATTAAAAAAAAAACAAAATAGACTTCCATTTTAATAATATATGTTGATGACTTTTGGAAGAAAAAAAAAAAAAAGAAAGAAAGAAAATGCCCACAGACTTGCCTATAGAAACTTGGAGGAGGCATTTTCTCAGTTGAGTACCCACCTCTTCCCAGATAACTCTAGCTTGTATCAAGTTTAAAGAGCCAACCAGGACAGCCATAAAAACAACAGACTAATACAGGTTCCTAGTTCCTCTGGTCCTCTCTCTCTCTCTCTCTCTCTCTCTCTCTCTCTCTCTCTCTCTCTCTCTCTCTTTCCGTCCAGCCTTCCTTCTGAGTTGTGGCCTTCGGGACTGAATCAGTGCCCTCACCCACAATAGACAAGTGTCCCATCACTGGGCTACATCCTTAGGCTTGATTTTCTTGATGTAGGGGAGATAGGGAAGATAGGAGAGAATGTGTCAGCTCCTGTGTCAAGTACTTCATCCATATCACCACATCCTGAGGAACCCTGATGCAGATGTGGCAATGACTGTGTACTTGTAATTGAGTTTCTCCAGGCCACCCAGCAAATAAGTGGCCTAGTGTGGATGTATCTCGCTCCAAATCCTGTGTTGATTTTTCTCTTCATTGCGTTGGCTTCCTGCTTCTACCTTTAAGAAGGCTTTAGAACCATAAATAATAATAATAACATTGGTATTACTAGTATTACTACATTAATACATTGCTATAACATAATAATGACAAATATTAATGCATGGTTATAATATATTAGTAATAACCTATATTCCACATCACCATCTGTAGACTCAACTTTCTTAACCAAAATATTTTATTAACAACTTACTGACCGAGCCTACGGCAATTTATAACCAGATTAACTAAAACAGTAGGAAATGAAGATTAATTGACACAACAACAAAACCTTAAGGATATCAGTTCCAAGGAATGATTCTCCGATCGGGAGCCACAGGATTTCTTCCACTGGAACCTGGATAACAAAACCTCAGAGCCTCAGCTGGAGCCGGAGCTCTGAAGCCTTCCCTCAAGTGGTTTTCTCTAGGAGCGTCTTGAAGGGCAGTGATGAACAGCCAAATCTATCCCAGGTCTCCAATCCCCCTGCTGCCAGTTCTGGGCTCATTTATATAGCTCCTCCCAGAGTCTGTTCACAGGATCTTTTTCATCTGGTAGCAATTAAGCTCCTGCACGAGGTGGTTGCCCTGCTAGTGAATTAACATCACCTGTTCTTTTACTAGACTGTTCGATCCCACACTTGGGATCCTAAAGAACAGGTTTCTCTCCTTCAACCATCTCATGACACATCTTCATCATTATCACCCTGTGTTATCATCATCATCATCACATCATCATCCCAACCTCTGCTCCATCAACATCATCTTCCTCCTCACCACATCAGCAGCACCATGACTGTCATGACGTCATCACTGTTGTTGCAGTTAACACCAGTACCGCAAGCCCCATCACCATCACATTGTCAGTTTGTTACTTCCTTTTTTTTTTTAAATCTTAAGCGAATCCTGACAAACCTAAAATTTTCTTTACTCATTTCAGTAGCATAAAAATATAATCAAACAAAATATTCTTTTGAAATATCTGAAGCTTCACGACAGCAACACAAAGCATACCGGCTAAAGCCCCCACAGGATGCTGACCCATTCACAGGGCTTGTGGAAGCTTTGTGATGGGGGGACGGTGGGCAGTCTCTGTTCCTCTCAGATACCACACCTGTCACCACCCCTGGTGCCCAAGAGTTGTGACACGTGACCCTCGGAGGTTGTCACCAGTCTCATTTTTTTCCAGTTCAGAAGTTCTTTCCACCAACATTGAAAAAAAAAAAAGCAAAACAGCTAAACTTTCATTCTTTCACAGTGTTCCAGCCCAAACATGGGGTGAAGCATCTACAAGCAAGAGTTGTGGAAAATGGACTCAGGAAAAGCATGCATCCTTCATATATTCCTTCAGGGCAGTCGTAGCTCCGGTGTGAAAAAGCAACCTGGTGGGCTTACCCGGAGAATTACATCACCCACAGGACCTCCAAACCACTCACAGCTGAGAAGCTCTTAAATGCTCCACATTCACTTGCTTTAGCAGTCACACACACACACACACACACACACACACACACACACACACACACACACACACACCATGGCAGATGTCCTGTGTCCATATAGAGGTCCTGAAGAAAAGTGGGATGCATGGGGTGAGGACACTGGTCTATTTCCATCGCCTCCTCCACGTCCTCACTCCAATAGCAAAGTGCTCATGCCAGGTTGCAAAGCAGCTTTATAGACAAATATATTTCCCATCTATTCAAAACTTCAGACCAGCAGTCTCTGGACTCTCCCAACTCTTTCCTTGGTGACTGTTAAAAAGTCTTCATGCTCTTCAGGTGGAAGGTTAACAGCAGAGGTAGCGAATGGGCAACAACATCTTCAGTTCCAGGAGAAGCAGTTTAAGGAGGATAGGGTCACAGACTGATTGACTCTGCATTGGCCGCACACTGTACACATGCTCTCCCTGGGGTTTGGCAGCAGGTGTGTGGGTGGAGTGACAGGCCGACAATGCTTTCTTTTCCAACCATGATACGTGCTGGGCTTAGCAGGTTATTTTTATTGCTAGTTCCCAGCTGCCTGTATGTATTAGCTCCCCAGGCATAGAGCAAGCTAGAATGAAAGTTAGGATAAATAATTTGGTTCACACACAGAGTTGCCATTATCACTGGGGTCAGCCAGTTGCAACTGAAACAGTTTCTCAAGCCAATTGGCACAGTTAGAATGTAGCCATACACCTCACCATTGTCCAGAATAGCCATAAATGGCATATGGCCATAGACAATGCCAACCATCCTCTTACTATGTAACTGGCTTGTAACTCTTGAAGGAGTTGGCCGATTGGCTGTAGATCCTGATCCCACCTGGCTATAATCATTACAGCTACAATCAAGTGCCTCTCCATCAACTGCTAGAGAAATTTAACAATGAGACAAGCTAACTCAGCCACCAGCTTGATCAAGAGAGTGGTACATCATGGATGGGAGCAATGCCTTACTGGATGGTACCACTCCCCAGCTAGCTGTACCCGTTATGACCACTTCCTTTCCACTGCTTAGAAGACATGGGGGCCATTTCTATAGCTGAGCCTTTTGATCTTCTTTCTACCTTCCTGAGCACCAGTGCACTCTGGTTATCTCCAGTTCTTAGACAGTTATCACAGTTCAGTCCAAACACAAAGACCTCACCACTGTCAAGGACACTGCTCACCTCCTTAGCGGAGCTGCAAGGACACATGCTTTCCTAGTAGCTAGTTTACTGGGGCAAGAACAGAGAGAAGAATGGCCACTTTCCTACAATCACCTTGACCCTGGCTTCAGGCAGTTCCTCCAAATAAGCTGATATCTGCTTTCATTAAATGGACCACTCACTTTCCCCAGTGTCCAATCCTTCCTCAGCCTTCAAATTTTTCTCTCTGTTTCCAAGGGGAACCCAGACAATAGAGGCAGACTCTAGCCTCCCAGGGATGGTGGCAGGGTAGAGGCCTGCCTCGTCTGATGCTTCTACACTAAATAAAATTTCTATTTTTAACATTGTGATTTAAAAAAAAAATAGCTGTTGCTGGATTTATAGTTGAAATGTTCGTAAAAAGCTTATGTGTTAAGGGCATGATCTCAAGTCTCTGGCATTGTCGGAAGGTGGTAGAACCTTTATGGGGGGATGGAGAAGCAGGGTCTACCCAGGAGGAGGTTAGGTCATTGATGATGTACCCTGAAAAGAGATGGGTACACATCATCTCTTTGCTTCCTACCTAGCACAGAATAAGCACATTTATCAGCAGTGCAGGGTTCAGGTCAGCAGCATTGCTTCACACTGCTGGATGACTGCTTCACACCGCTGCATGACTGCTTCACACTGCTGCGTGACTGCTTTATTCTAATGCATGATTGCTTTATGCTAATGCATGACTATTTCACATTAATATAGAACTGTTTCACATTGATGCACGACTGTTTCACACTGCTGTGTATCTGCTTCACACTGCTACATAACTGCTTCACACTGCTACATGACTGCTTCACACTGATGCATGACTGTTTCGCACTAATGCACAACTGCTTCCCATTGCTGCGTGACTGTTTTATGCTAATGAATGACTGTTTCACATTGATACATAACCACTTGATGCTAATACATGTGTGGGAAAGAATAAGCCTTGTCACAGGTGGGAGCAGTCTTGGCGGGCTTTACCCTTGGGGCACCCCATGAATACCTTGTGACAGACTGAGTGGAGCCATCCTGGGTCTGGAATTCAGGGAGCAGACCTGGGAACCCCACCTGGGCTATTGTCTTTCTAATTGACCCTCACTGGAGAAGGAGCCGGTCCTTCCCACGTGACTCAGGCAGTTGGGGAGGAGAGAACAACAAAGTCAGCTGGGTGAGAGAGCGGAGGGAGCAGCGGACTGGCTGGACCAGCATGCGGGCCAGAGAGACACCTACGGGATCTGTCCCGTGGACCAGCTACCGAAAGGTTCACTCTTTTGTCCCTTTAACCCTTTTTTCCTTCTTGTGTAAGCTAGTTGGGTTGTATAATAAAGTTTTATTATAAAGAAACAGAGCCAACATACATGACTACTTCACACCGCTGCATGTCTGCTTTACACTGCTGCATGACAGCTTCACACTGCTGCATGACTGCTTCACACTAATGCATGCAGCGGTCTGAGGAGTCCAGAGGCCTCTACTCAGATAAAGCAAAGTCTTTGACTTCCTTGCAGGATGGAATCTCAAGGTAAGCCATTGTGAAGCAGAAATGGACTTTATTGAAGGAAATTATAACATGGGCTAAAGTTGGGGAAGTTAATAGAGAAGTTAACATACCTGAGAACACAGGGAAGGGCTTCTCAAGGGAGAGACACACTTCATTGTCTCCATAATAGCCATAGAACATGGGTGGGTTTTGAAGCCATTATCTAAGAGTTACTAAAGACTTTCAGTGAGATGAAAAGACAGCTCCTGGGCTGGAGAGATGGCTCAGAGGTTAAGAGCACTGGCTGCTCTTCCAGAGGTCCTGAGTTCAATTCTCAACAACTACATGGTGGCTCACAGCCATCTGTAATGAGATCTGGTGCCCTCTTGTGGTGTGCAGGTGTACATGCAGGCAGAGCACTGTATACATAGATAATAAATAAATAAATCTTTAAAAAGAAAAGAAAAAAAAAAGATGGCTCCTGTGGTGCTGAGACAGGACTACAGTTGATAAGGTCAAGCCTAGATCAAGGATGGAGGAAGTTGTAATATCTCCACTGTAAATAAAAACTCATAGTTCTATTTGCAAGATTCCCAGAAAACATTCAGGAAAGGAAAAAGGCCCTAGCCTAGATTATATATGTGCAGTCTGCAAGCCTAGCTTATTCCCATTTTAACATTTTCATTTGAAAATGTTCCTATATTTTAAAAATACTTTCCATGCCATCAACAATTATAGACAATGTTAATAGTATTGATTTTCTATTGGCCGCGGGGCTTCACCCAGACTCTAGCACAAGGAACCCCATTTCCTCTCTCTGTCTCCACAAGCTTCCCTTATTTATAGCCTGCCCCACACCCACACAAATACACCCTGCCCCAGCAGCCCAAAGCAACAGGCCAAGTGACCATGGACTGAAATTCCTGAAGCTATGAGTCAAAATAAAACTGCTTTGTTCAGTGTTTTGTCACAGCGATAGAAAGCTGAGTGCTCTGTGAAATATTTTCTGTGCACAAGACCCAGCATCCCTGCTCTTGTCCCTCCCTATCCCTTTCCATTCCCTACGTGGTGGATGCCCCTCGTTACCTTGGGACATTGCTCTCTCTTTAACACATCTGTACAGTTATATCTTCATTCAAGTAATCCTTCTAAAGTGTCCCTTGACCCTCGAGACCCCGGCTCCCTTCACTCGTCCCTTTTATAACATTAACCCACACTTTATCTTCATTCCTCTTCGTATGACTCACTCCTAGCTTTACTGTCAGCACCTGTTCAGTGAAGGCAGGATTGACTCAATCCTGCTATGCAGGCAGTACATCCAAGTGCCTGACTTAGAGAGGTCAGTGTCAGACAAAAGCTTGACATGGCTGATTCTCAAGGCCAGCAGATTTAAACAAACAATGGCAAGTATGGCCTGGAGGCATGGCTCAATAGTAGAGGCCCCTGGCTAATCTCAAAAGACCCGGGTTCAATTCCTAGCACCCACATGATAGCTCACAATAGTCTGTAACTCCAACTGGGATAGATGTGAGGACATCCTATTGAGACTCTAGGTGAGAGAAGTATGAGAGAATGGGGAAATAGAAGGGTCCAGAGGGTTCTAGAAACATACAAGAAGAACATCATGATGAGCGGATCTGGGCCCAGGGGTTCTGCTCAAACTACTGCACCAACCAAGGACAATACTTGCAGTAAACATTGGACCCCTACTCAGATCTAGCCAATGGACAAGACATTATCCATAGTTGTGTGGAGGGTGGGGACTGACTCTGACATGAACTCTGGTGCCCCATATTTGACCAATTCCCTTTGGTGAGGAGGCCTGGTGGCACTCAGAGAAAGGATAAGCAGGCTACCAAGATGAGACTTGATAAGCTATGATAATATAGTGGGGGAGGAGGTCCCCCTCGGCCACAGACATAGGGGAGGGGAATAGGGTGAAAGCAGGAGGGAGGGAGGAACAGGAGGATACAAGGGATGGGATAACAATTGAGATGTAATCTGAATAAATTAATTAAATAAATTTTAAAAATAGTCTGTAACTCCAGTGCTAGGGGGTCCGAGATACCCTCTTCTTTGGACCTTCATGGCACCAGGAACACACATAGTGCAACACACTCATTCATAAAATAACAAATACATCTTTAAAAAAAAAAAAAACATCAGAAGAGCCGGGCGTGGTGGCGCACGCCTTTAATCCCAGCATTCGGGAGGCAGAGGCAGGCGGATCGCTGCGAGTTCGAGGCCAGCCCGGTCTACAAAGGGAGTCCAGGACGGCCAAGGCTACACAGAGAAATCCTGTCTCAAAAAAAAAAAAAAAAAAAAGATCAGAAGAAAATACTAATGAGAGGCTGTTTTTGAGCAGAGTCTGAGAAAGATGACAGTGGGCCTGGAGGGATGTCTCTGAGGTTAAGAGTGCTTCTGTTTTCTCATGGAACCTGAGTTCAGTTCCCAGCACCCATGTTTGTGGTTGCCTGGAACTCCAGCTCCAAGGGACCCCACATTTTCTTCTGGTCTCTGTGGTCACTAGCACACTCATGCACATGTCCCCATACACACATATAGTTTTTTGGGTTTTTGTTTTGCTTGTTTGTTTGTTTGTTTGTTTTTAAGAAAGACCTGATCCTTCCCATGGGTCACATTGGCTCTGGCAGGCAGGCAGGAGGCACGAAGCCTAACTTCAGCACAAGACCAAACTCAGTACTTTTGGGAGCATGGACTGACACCTAAAAGGCTGGTGGGCTGCAGGAGACCTGGAAGCAGAAGTTACATCCATCTATTGGTCCAGATTCAGGGAGGAGAGATGCTCTTCCAAAGCCACATGCCAAACTCTCTGGGAGTGTAAGAGGCGTGATGCCATGCTTTGCTGGACTGGTCCGGAGACGTGGCAGACCTGTGAGGCCTGGGCACCTTTAGGATCTGCAGATTTTCTGTGCCTGCTAAAGAATGTTCGGATGTTGACTTCCCCTCTTGAAAAAAAAATTAACATTTACTGATAAAGACAGATGAATTCTGGCAGCCCACATATCCCTTCAGGATATTTCCCTCCCCATCTCCTACTCACACACCTCTAGACCCTCCAATCACTGAGCTCCTTTGGGTGGGACCACGCTAGGATTCCCTGTTGGTCCCTAAGCCACTCCAGATATTCTAGCTTCAAATATCACCAACATGGTATACATGACTAGCGTAAGGACAACAAAGCGTGTCTCTTTTCTGAGAGACCCACACTTACATCTCACTTTCTTGCTTGTTTTCTTTCTTTATCTTAGCCCTCTTGGTTAAAATTAAATAATTAAAATTAAAATTATGAACTAAAAATCATAAACTCCAACTTGGCTTTATACTGGCTTACACCAAAATTCTTTTTTTTTTTTTTCCCAGCAAAGTCAAGAACCCAATTTCTAAAGATTAAGTTTCCCCAAAATTAAGAGAACTCCTCAGACTGTGGCAGTGGCATGGAGCAGTGCATCTATCCCTACTGCCACCAAAAAAGGGAACATCAAGTGTGAAAAGGTGCTGGGGGATGGTCTGATGTATTTTGATGCTAATTACCGCTTGCTGTCTCTGTGACCCACCCTTTGCTTAATAAAAAGCCACCCCACCAGGGCAGGGCAAAAGACATAGGTAGGGCTAGGAGGGAGAGGAATTCTGGGAAGAAGAAAAACCCCCACGAGGAGAAAGGAGAGAGACCTGAAGGGAAGAGAGGAAGACCGCCATGGGTTAGATGGAGGAGAAGCCCATGGCTGGCGTGGATGGAGATTTGGCCCAGATGAGGAGCATTAGCAAGTGTTTGGGATGATGGATGGGAGGTAACCTGATAAAAGTTATTAGAAGCAGATGGCCTGGGACTGAGACAGGGATCCCATGCCTGAGGCCCCACTATGCGAGGTGGTGTAGAGGGTTGGTATCTGCCCTGCCCTGGGTTAACTAAGGCTATTTTAAAAATATAACAAGTGTCCGTGTCTTGATTGATTGCAAGCCGGGCCTACAGATAATACAGATAATTTTGAAAAAGCAATAAAAAGGAGCTACAAAAAAGTTATAGATAAGAGCAAATACTTTTTATTAAGAAATTTGAAGTATGGGCTGCAGAGATGGCTCAGAGGCTAAGGGCACTGACTGTTCCTCCAAAGGTCCTGAGTTCAAATCCCAGCAACGACATGGTGGCTCACAACAATCTATATTGGAATCTGATGCCCTCTTTTGGCCTGCAGGTATACATGCAGATACATACATACATACATACATACATACATACATACATACATATATATACGTACATACATACATAAAATCTGGCAGCTTTCCCGTGTACCAGGAGATACCCTCACATTCACTTATGTATGGTAAATAAACAAACAAGTAAGGAGGATATAAAATTGGGACAGAAATACAATGGGGGTTCCTGAAGGGAACTGAGGGTGTGTGTGAAGGGTGAATATGACCGAGATCGTGTGTAGACTACCAAAATTTCGAAGACTCAGTAAAATTTTTTTCTTTTTAATTATAGCGCTTTAGGATGGTTCGGTAGTTTAAAAGTGGTTGCTGCTCTTCCAGGAGTCTCAGGCTTGGTTGCCAGAGACCCACACTGGGCAGATCAAAACTGCCTGTAACTCCAGCTTCAGGAGATCTAATGGCCTCTTCTGAGCCGGTGGGTTTGGGGCTGATGAGACGGTGACATGACGCTCTGGGTGATAAGACTTTGTGTTTTGAGTACATGCTGTAACAGAACCAAACGGAGCAACTCTGGGGGGGAGTGGGGGGGCCCCTCCCGCCCGACGCACCCTAGAGAAGAATTCTGTGAAAGCCTAAGAGGGGACCTTAGGGCAACCGGGCTCCAGTATTGACTGCCTCCCATGGACCTACGTTTTCCCGCACACTTGCTCAGCTCCCGCGAGGTCGGAGTGGGAGAGAGATGCTCCCGCGAGTCAGTTCGCCAGAGTCAGCGGTTGTCTGCACGTGCTTTCGGTCCGGTCTGGGACCCAGACACAGGCTGGCCAAATGCGATGTGGAGCGCCTGGGCCCACCAATCGAGCCCGGATGGGTCCAGGGCCTGCCTGCTGGCTTCTCTGCTCTGGCTGAGCTTCCTGCCCCAACATGCCCAGGCCGCCAGCATCTCCAGCGCTGCAAATATCACAACTGCCCAGACCGCTCTATCCCTGTCAGAGGGTAAGGAAACATGAGCAAGAGTGACTTCTAAAGCAGGAGGCAGGTTTTCAGTGGGTGTGTACCCTCCCTTCCCCTCGCCTCGAAATACAGGCAGTTGGGAGGGTCTACGGGGCTTTTACATTAGAAAGGCAGGCTGGGGGCTGGAGAGATGGCTCAGAGGTTAAGAGCACAGTCTGTTCTTCCAAAGGTCCTGCCTCAGTTCAATTCCCACATGGTGGCTCACAACCATCTACAATGAGATCTGGTAGGCACCCATGCGAGCAGAATATGTATAAATAATAAATAAATATTAAAAAAAAAAAAAAAGAGCCAGGCGTGGTGGCGCATGCCTTTAATCCCAGCACTCGGGAGTCAGAGGCAGGTGCATCGCTGTGAGTTCAAGGCCAGCGTGGCTTACAAAGTAAGTACAGGACAGCCAAGGCTAACACAGAGAAATCCTGTCTCGAAAAACCAAAAAAAAAAAAAAAAAAGCAAGCTGGCTTGAGACTGGAGACTATGACTCTCAGTTCAGGGTCAAGTTTCATTAGGTTGGGATAGGGGGGCATACCCATTCAAAATGACCATGACCTTGAAAAATAATGGCCTCTGTCAGCCTTAGGGCTTGCCTCTTTAGAGCTGTGCTCCGTAAGTTTATGAGGTCAGGGGAGAGTTTTGCTCTCCCCTCTGTTCTGTGAGCCTTGCTGAGAGGAAGCCTTTGCCTATTCCAGCCCTCCCCCTGTCATTCAGGGGTGCTCTTTGTCACAGGAGCCTTGCCACTGTACTCTGAAGCTTGGGTATGCCCGCCCACCTGAGAACAGAGAGGAGAGGCCACTGTGTCTTCCCCCACCCCCACCCCCAACGCCGGGTCCTGCTGATGCTGACATTTGGGGCACCAAGCACATGCATCCTGAATGCAGGTGCCTCGCGGCTGGGCTTGTCTCCACAGAATGTGGCAGGACCAGATTCCAGGGGAAGATCTTTGGCGGTCAGAAAGCAGCTTCTGAGCGGTGGCCGTGGCAGGCCAGTCTGCGCTTGTATGGAAGGCACATCTGTGGAGCAGTTCTCATCGACAAAAACTGGGTAGCTGGAGCTGCCCACTGCTTCCAAAGGTGCATGCTCCCTCCCTGGGGCCCTTCTGCTGGGAAGGGGTGCAGGAGAGTCACTAGGATGGAAAGAGAGGAGTGAAGGAGGCACAGCAGCCATTTCCTTCCTGGCAGTGTTCTGGGAGAGCTTGCTGCGAGCTGGAGTGCTCTTGTGCTGCTGCTCCCCTGCCCTCAAGTGGTGTCCTTCCCCTGGATGCCAGCCCTGATCATCACCTGACACCATCTCCTGCCAACCCGGGTCTTGTATTACAGCCAAAGGTCTCATATTTTGTCTCTCACCCTGGGGATGCCCTCTGCCCTTCCTGGATCCGCAACTAACTAGTGTGGTTGTCACAGTGATGCACTCGTTACTTTTAAACCACTAGCTGAAAGGCTTGCCTTGGCTGTGATCTCACCAATTAGTGCTGGGAAAACGGGTTCTAGTTCCGAAGGGGTCACCCCCGGTCTTCTCTGTTCTCTTTCACGAATGTTAGGGATCAAAACTCTGTTCCATTGAGTATACGTCAGTTCCGGCTGCTTGTTTGCCTCTAGATAGTTCCCACAGGTGGCAACAGGCCTGGTTTCTCCTGGAACGACAGTTACTGTGTCCTAACCTAGCCAGACACAGCACAGGCTCCCCTGCTTATTGAAAGTGACAAACCTGGGTTCCCGTTCCCAAGACTGGACACAGTTACCATGCATCCTGCATTGTCTGGTGCGGGGCTCTCTGCAGGGCCCCTTCAGGACATGTTTATTGGAAGTTCATTTGGATTCAGGCCTTCATTAAATTGGAGCATAGTCCTCTCCAGAGAGGCATCCTGGTACCGTGTGTGTGTGTGTGTGTGTGTGTGTGTGTGTGTGTGTGTGTGTGTGTGTGTGTGTGTCCCAGTAGAGTCAAGCACATATACCTTGGCCTCACTGTGTTCCCAAAGGGAGCAGGGAGGGTATGGGGTTCCACTTACATATTCAGCATCCGTGTGTGCCAGGCCTGATGTGGAGGATCTGTGAGACCCACCTATTAGGAAAGGGAGGCAAAGCCATTTCCTGTGGTGGCAGATCATGAAGGTTATGTCAAGGAGATGCCAAGGGTCACAGCTGCAGGGGCCTGAAAGAAGGGGATTGGGCATGTGAGAGAGCCACGCTAGTGGACTTGCAGACTAGAATATAATTTGTGTTCCAGAAACAATAAGTTTTTTTTATTTGTTCTTCCATTTTCTCCACAAGTACATATCGATGCACAGGGATAGGAACACAATCTTGGGAGAAGGCAGTGGGTGAGGTTTGGGATTTGGGTCATGCTAGGCAGGAAGTGGGGGTCTTTGAGAAGGACATAGTGTTGTAAAAACAGACCAGTGAGTCTTTCCTCCTCCAAGATGAAGGGGTGCAGTCTGAGGTACTTCTGATGGTCCTACCCAATCATAAGATTGACAGTCCCTAGGGTTCTGGGGTATCAGGAAAGAGCCTTCTGTATCCTCAGGCTCTGTGTAGTCATCCTGCCCTTCAAGAGGGAAAAAAAAAAAAAAAATACCCCACATATTAGGAAAGGAGGAAATGAAGAAAAGACAGGGTGGGTGGGCAGACAGATAGCACTGACCGCACACTTACAAGTCCTCCGTGTGCACTAGGTCTCTAAACCCAAGTGACTACCAAATCCTGCTGGGCTACACCAAGCTGAGCAGTCCCACCCAGTACAGCCGGGAGATGTCAGTGAGCAAGCTCATCGTTCACAAAGACTATGACAGATTCCACCGCCAGGGAAGCGACATTGCCCTGATGCAGCTGGGCTCACCAGTGGAATACAGCCCCCACATCCTCCCAGCCTGTGTCCCCAAGAAAAACAGAAATTTCCCCAAGAATCAGGCCTGCTGGACAAGTGGCTGGGGGCACCTCAGAGAAGATGGTGAGTACAGGTGACCAACAGGTGACGAGGAGGCCAGGGGGAAGAGACGGGAGGCCTTCCCAGGGCTGGTGAACCCCAGTTTCTGCTTCAGAAGCAAACCTCCCCCTTTCAGATCAGAAGTGTGGGCTCTTTGACCCAAAGATACCCAAGATTCAGGGTTCTGAGTGTTGTCGACCCTGGGCACCAAACAGTGGGGGTGCTACCCTGGCCAGGAAAGACACTGGGTATCTTTAAGATGAGAGGGACTTGCTCTCCCTGGCAAGGGGCAGGTTGGGGTGTTTAAACTGGGGAGCACTCACCTCTCTGAACCCCACTGTCCATCCCTTAAGGCAAGGAAGCTGTTCTAGCAGCTTTTACAATTGGCTCTTGTGTACACGTGGATCAGAATCCACGGACCCACACACCCGGGACCAAAAGCCTTAGTACTGGGGAGTGGGTCGCCAAGTCCCCATTCTCTAAACAACACAGAGCGGCGACTCTCGCTTGCCTCACGTCAGCTGCCGTGCCCTCTAGAGAGGATTTCACGTGTGCAGGATGATATGCACAGGTTCTCTGCGTACTCCACACAGAGAGAACTCAGTGTCTGTGCAGTTTGGGGTCCTGGGCCACAGGAAATGCCTGCTGACGGCAACGGACAACTGTGTTTAGATTGAAAGCACAGGCTACCTGGGCAAGGATTTTACACAGGAGGAATGCTTTTGATTTAAGACACTATAACGGCAAGTTTAGTAGAGTCGATGTAAGCTTGACATGAAATGTAGGGTCTGGCAAAGGAACCCTGAGGGGCTTGATGGGAGGAGGTCCTCTGAGGTCAGGGCTAGGGTCCTCCTCCCTGCTCCCAGCCTCAGTGTCAGTCTCAGGCTAGTCAGCAGAAGATTGGATCCGCAGCATTAGAAGAGATGGACTTTCAGTCTCTAAGGGGCTGTGCCTGGGTACGTAGGGTGTCCTGGTCAGGTCAGGGGATGAGAGTGGAAACACAGAGGGAAGATGTGGGCTGGGGCAGCTTTCAGGCAACAGAGAACCCTAAGAACCTGGACCATTGGCCATCTTCTGTTCTGCCCTCTCCTGACCACAGTTGCTGGGTCTTCCGTCTGCTGCATCTCACATCTGACCCCCTTCCCGCAGTGCGCCTGCCTTTACCCGATGACCTGTATGAAATAGAGCTCATCGTCATGGACAATGAACAGTGTAAATTATTCTTCCCACCGCCACAATCTGCCTCCACTAGAAGCTACTACATATATGATGACATGGTGTGCGCTGCTGACTACCAGATGTCCAAATCCATCTGCGCCGTAAGTGAGACCTGCCCAGGCGCTCAGCCACGTTGTCCCAGCCCCTTCCTTCTGTGTCTTCTTTGGACTTCATCTCCTCCATTTGTTTGTTCCTTTACAAAGGCGGGGCTGAGGAACAGCACACTAGGAAAACGGGCATCCCTTGGACTGCCTGAGGGATTTTTAGAAATTAGCTCAGTGGGTCCATGAGATGGCTGAGTGGGTAAATGTGCTTGCCTCTGAGCCCACAGGCTTGAATTTGATCTACCATGAGACCTACATGGTAGAAGTGGGGGGGAAGCAACTCTTGCAATTGGCTCTCTGAGGTCCACATCCGTGTCTTAAGTATGCAAGCATGTGCAGTACATACACACCCACATAAGCACGTATGCACACACAATGAGTGAATAACAATTAATTTAAAAAAAAAAAAGACTGATACACTGATGTAGGCAGCTCCCCCTCAAACCCCATTCCTTCCCCCTCATTCCCAAAATGATCCTGTCTTGGCTTTAGAAGCACTATGGCTCCATGCTGAGACCTAAACATGCATCAGACAGAATTGAGACTTTTGCCTGCTTGCTCTTTCGACAACAGGATGCTATCCAGCCATGCCTCTGTATGGAAACACTATACATTTCCTTTTTCATTTTCATCCTGGTGGCATGTGGTAGTTTCTGTGAGAGGTCTCGTGATGGCACTGCCCTGAAAATGCTGGAGAGGTCATCACACTAGCAGTAAAACCGCCACCATGCCATGATGACAGAAGCATGTGTTCGTGCCTTACACATACTCCAGGCAACGCTCCAATATGGCTATATAGATCTACACTCCCACCAGCAGCAAGGGTTTAGGCTGCTCAACGTTGCAGCCATTCTTTGGATTATCTGCCCATCTCATTTTAGCCAATGGGTGTGACTTTTCTCATCTTGTCTTTTGTGTTTCTTTCTTTTGTTTTGTGTTGTGTTGTGTTGTATTGCTTTATGAGACAGGGTTTCTCTGTGTAGCCCTTGTAGTCCTGGACTCTCTCTGTAGACCAGGCTGGCCTGGAACTCACAGAGAACCACCTGCCTCTGCCTCCCCCCACCCACCCCCAGTGCTGGGATTAAAGGCCCATCTGTATGCAATTTTTTTATTTGTGTTTTTCTGATGACTAATGTAGGTGGGAATGTTTTTTATTTATTATCCTGTAAGCATAGTCACAAGCTTGTGAGGTTGGTTTGCCACCAATGGCATCAGGTGTTTTTGATTCATAGGAACTCGTATGGGGCGTGAGCCCATCACTAGTTTGGGTGCAATCTATATTGTTTACATTTAATGGTGGGGGAACTGACTCTGGAGAGGACCTGGGAAGCTCTGCTTGCTTTCTTTCTCTTCCCTTGGCTGCCCTCTGGCTTCAGAAACGTATGACTTTACTTCTTACCTGCACTTCCCCTGCTCCTTGGGAAAGCCAGACCATGCTGGGCATCTCCTTCCCAGCACATGTGAAGGTCAGAGGGCAGCCTGTAGTCCTTGTTTCTCTCCACAGTGTGATTTCTGGAAATTGAACACAGCTCACATGCTTTGCATTTACAAGAGAAGGAAAGGGCCAACCCTGTGTGCTGAGGGGTCCCACCCACTGACTGCCACCCTTTTTACTGTACCCTTCTCAGGCCAAGCCTGCAACCCTCAGGAGCTCCAGAACCTTCATGGGGGTGGGAGGGGCTTGATTGCCCACTGCGCACCTGTGTCTCTGTCCATAGCTTGCCGCAGTCTAACCTCAAGACTTCCATCCAGTCTTGGCTCAGAGAAGTCCTCTTGTGGCTTCCTTTGTGAATCCCCTTGAGGGCTGTTCTGTCATCTGTGCACCCCACTCTCCATGTAGGGTCATCAGGTGTGTGCCCACCATCTCCTGTGTCTCCTGAGTGCTCTGTGAACAAAGACAGTTGTTTTGACATTTCAGCCCAAGGTTGGTGGCGACTGTGGTTTTGTTTTTCAGGGTTTTTTTCTTTTTGTTTTGTGTTGTTGTTGCTTGCTGCCTTTTGGTCTGTGAGATAGGAGTGCTTCTACCCATGATGCCAGGGACCATCCCATCTCAAGGACCAGTGTTTGGAGTACGTACCTCTCTCCTGGAACCTCAGAGCTTCCTGTGATCTACCTGGCTGGGTGCACAGAAGATGGCTTTTTTTTTTTTTTTTTTTCTTTTTTTCCTGCTCAGCACTTACTGCAGCTTGGCATCTTCTAAAAGGAACTCAGCCAAGGAACTTGGGAAGCAGCAGTAACGTTGTTAAACAAAACACAGAGGTGCAACATCAGGGATGCTGTTCTGGGGCAAGGGATTCAGCCAAAGATTACAGGTCATGCCAGGGGGAGGGGGGGGCAGTCAGCCAATCAAATTAGCCAATCACCAGCCCTTTGGGACCTGGGAGACTTCTTCCACACAGACAGCAGCGCAGAGGGCAGATATCCAGTGCCTACACTGTCCACCAAACGGTGCCCAAGGTTCCCTTGGCAGTTTTGTGGGAAGGGGCTCAGGTCCCTTCCCTGAGGATACTGGCAGCTTGTGCTGGGATTCTCTGAATTGCTCAGATGGCCCTGATGAGCTACTCAGACAACAGAGACACATGGTATCCGCTGTAGTCTCTCCCTCCCGGTCCTGGTACCCGCTGTAGTCTGTCCAGCCCGGTCAATGTGAGTCCCTCCCTTTATTAGACCCACTACCCGTGTCCTCTCTCTTCTCAGGGAGATTCTGGGGGCCCCCTCGTCTGCTTACTGGATGGCTCCTGGTTCCTGGTAGGGCTGACCAGCTGGAGCGCCTCCTGTGAAAAACCAATTGCCACCCCCAGTGTCTTCGCCAGGGTCTCATACTTTGACCAATGGATTAGTGACAACAAGAAAGCAACACCCGATCCAAAGCCAGAGGACTCCTACAGACCCCCTAACCAGCAAGGACCCCCTTATAAACCAAGACCCCCTGGTGGTTGGACTCCCTGGGGCAATAACAAAAATCAAGGAATGGTTATAAAGCCAATGCTCCTCGCAGTCCTGCTGTCTTCTCAGGTCCTTCTGCTCCCCTTGATTTAGTTCAGGACTCTTTGATGGAGACACGGGAACTTGGACAGTCAGCATGTCCTGCGAGCCACCTCACAGAGCAGTGTCTTCCACACCTCCACCTGTGGGCCTACCTGTCCATCTGAGGCCACATTTGCCCCAGGCTGGGATAAATAAATTTTAAAAAAATAAAAAATACAACTAAAATATAAAGGAATTTGTGACTTTTTCTGTCCCATCAGCACCACTCCTCACAGTCTGCAGGATTTCCAGCTGCTCAGTCCCAGAAAGCCATGCCCTCCTCCCTGCAGGATTCCGTGACAGGCCCGCAGAGCCATGCCAGCTACGATGGTCGGCCAGCCTTTTCACTGAACACCACATTGCAAGCTTCCATCTGTGGGCTCACCTGTCCATCTGAGGCCACACATGCTGCAGGCCTGACAATAAAACAACTAAAGAAACTTTTGGATCCCTTTTCTTTTGTCCCATCAGCATACCCCACCCTCTGTGTCCCATCAGGCTTCCAGGTCGCCAATCTCAGAAAACCATGTCCTTCCTGGGCAGGGATAGTGGGTGAGACGGCCATGGAGCTGGCCTACCAAGGCAGGAGCCAACTGTCTCCCAGCTGGCTTCCAGAGACTATGGCCCACTCCTGCCCCTTAGGGCTGTGCGTTCTTTCAGGAGAATGGGCCATTGTATTGGGCCAAGTCTTCACCAGGTGGCTGTAGCAGCTCCCAGAGCAAACCCCAGCTTAGCCATGCAGAGCATCCTGCAAGGTCAAGGTCACAGCAGCCTTCTAGGGAGTTTGACCATGAACTGTGAGGAGCCCTGAGGGCTGACATCTCAACAGCAACCCTCAAAGCTCTGCTGCAAGGGTCAACAATCACGCTAATATTACACCTCCCTACTCCAAACCCACCAGTGCCTGATAAGCACACAGTCCTTGTGGGCTTGCTTTAACCTGCACTGGCTGAGGCTTGGCAGACCTGGGAAGGACTTGGCTTAGCACCGAGCTGCCCTGCAAACCTATCTGGGTCACCACACCCTCTTCAGTCTGTGTGGGAGCTCCCTAGGGCTCCACAGCAGTTTCACCCTTCAACATGAACTGCAGATAAGGGAGCCACTGGGCTCTTCGCAGACCCAGAGTGCCCTGAGAGAAACCTGGGTGCTTTGAGCAATCCTTTCCAGCCCTGTTTGAACATCCCAGCAGGTGGGAACAATACAGCTCTTATGTACACAATCAGCATACTATGCCCAGTTCAAAGCCCTCTGCCACTAATTCAAGATTCCCAGTGTGCATCTTGGGCGGGTGGGGGTGGCTTCCTTTCTTTCCTCCTTTTCTTCCTTTTCCTAAAATGGGTTCTGGTTCTAAGTTTCCATCACTGTGACAAAAATGAAAAAAAAAAAAATCCAAGTAAAAAGAGGCTTATTTTGGCTCTTGGTTTCAAAAGCTTCAACTTTTGATGTTGTGTTTTTGCAGGAATGCTGCGAAAGTGTACCATGCAACAGACCTCATGAGAGAGATTTACTCAAGGGAGGGGTATGCAAATGGCTGCCTTTGAGCCAGCATGGAAAAGAAAGACAGCGGGCCCTGAGGGTGCCAGGCTTTATAAGGGGTATGGAGGATGCACATAGAGACAATACGTGACCATGGGAACAGTGGAAACGTGTCACATTGGCTGCTAGTGATGGTGGGGAGGCAGGAACTAAGTCACTGAAGGTGGGGTGGGGGATGAGGGTACACCTGGTTCTGGAACATGGGTGGTTCTCAGTTTACCAACATTCCTCCTCCTTGTTTGTTATAAAAGGCAAGGGCATAGGAAGGGGTGACTGGTGAGGTGGGAGTGAGGGCACCATGCTCTTTAGACTGCTTCTTGCTATCTGGGTGTGTCGACACTGTTGATCCCCAGCAGCAGGGCATAATTGGTAGTCGTAAGTCTCCAGCCCTGGGGCTAGAGGTTGGTAACCCTGTAGCTGTAACTGATTGTTTCATTAGAGGTTTTGGTTTTTTAACGTAGAGAAGAAATTGATAAAGCAGGGCATCATTGGTAAAAGCAGGAAAAGGAGAAGAAGGTAGGTCAGAAAGGGAAATAGCCACTTCCATATGGGGTTCTCAAAGGCCCGGGGTGTCATGATATATAGTGATGATGTGGCAGTGAGTGGGGCACTATGGCAGGCCCATGTCAAAGTGTGCACCCCCTAAGGAATTTGCCGGCGTCGGTGCATGAGGAACAGCAAAACCGCTCTAGAACTCACGGAATGCAGCCCAATGGTTAGCAAGCCCACAATGGGCGTGCCTCTGCGAGGCATAACACCAAGTACTTCGTGCCCTGAGGACTTCATGCTGTTATGGAGCACAGCTCTGCTTGTTACCTTTGCGGTCCTTATAATCCTCTTAATATGTGAATTGTGTGAGTACTATTAAAGGGGGCTCCCGGCCCCTCACTGGGCAGTATCATTGGCATACGCAATAACAATGCTTGATCTCTTTCAGGCATTGCTGCTGGAGCAGATTAATGATTCAACCACCATCTCTGAAAACAACCTGCAGATGTAGATTGCTAACGATGATCGTTACCCTTAGAAAGGATTTGGATAAACAGATTGTTTAACAAGGTTAGGAAAAGATGTTTTTGCTAGTGGCTCTGACATAGAAAGTCTCGGGGAAAAAGATTGCTTCACAAAGTAAGGTAAAGATGTTTTTGCTGTTGGCCCTGATGCAGAAAATCTTAGGGGACAATTGAAGTTAAGAGAAAGTACACCCTTATCAGTAAAGCTAGGGACTTTTTGAGGTGGGCAAAGCAAGAACAATGGCCCATAGCACCATTGGCTGACGTGACTCCTTCAAGCAGGGCTGGTGACTGAGATGACGATTGATTTCCTTATTCTATTTTTCTGTCCTCAGCTTCCTGATATGATTTAATAAAACACACTAATGAGTGGATGAGCACCTTTAGGACTTAAAGTAGAAATGGCTGATTCTTTTTATACAGGAGTTTAGATCTGTGATTCTTTTAAGATCTTTATAAGATTACTTCTTAAGATAATTGATTCCTTCTTTGTAACTGTAAATTGCAGCCTGCCAGTAAAGACAAGCTGGCTGAGAAATTCCCTTGCTTGCTTACAGTCTGTTAATATGTAACAAGTTGCTTATGTACAAATGTACGTGGGTTCTTAGAAATAATTTGTTATTCATGTTTGTCCCTCACTCATAATATGTAAAACACTTGATCATGTGACGGTATTGGGGAGCATGATTTTCTTATGTATATCCGTTGTAATCATTTATTTATAGAGAGACGGAATGTAAACACATTGTGATTTTTGTACTGTGTGTGTGCGCGCGCGCGTGTGTGTGCGCGTGCGTGCATGCACACGTGCGCACGCGCACACACATGCATGGTTGTTTTCTCTCCTTTCCCTTTCTTTTTTAGACGCTTGCCACCATCAGTGGAAGCCCCTGCTAGGAGCCATCAGCCCTAGCCCCCCTTGCCACCGTCAGTGGAAGCTATTGGCAGTAACCATCAGTTCCGGCTTGGAAGGTTGCCCTCAGAGAAAGTCTATAGGGTCACCAGCCAGCCAGCCAGAGGATTCACGCCCCACCTCAGTTTTCCCCAGTTGATGTTGAAGCTGGACTTCGGTAGGAATTACACCATGCAACAGGTCTGGTATAAGGTTTATTGTGGGGAAGGGAGAGAAGAGTTAGGGCCTGGAGGATGATAGAGGCAGAGAATCCTTCCTCAAGTCAATACGGTCAGGTATGTATGTCACAGCAAGACCCCACGCCTGCACCAACTTCTATATTATACTGTTCTATACTATCCTTTTCTTTTTATGTGTTACAGCACCATGACCAGAAGAAACTTCTAGAAGAAAGAATTTACTTTGGCTTGCATTTCCTGTAGGAGAGCCCATATTGCCAGGGGAGGGGGTAGAAGCAAATAGTCAAAGCAGGAAGCTGGGAGGTCATTTCATTGACCTCTAACATACAGAAAGTGAACAGGAAGTGTGGCACAGTTTTAAGTTGTCAAAGCCTCCCCTCGGTGAAATACTTCCTCCAAATGCTGTACTTCCCCATAGGCACCACAAATAGGGCCACCCCCTGGGGACTAAGGGCTCAAATACGTCAGCATGTAAGGGGCATTTCTGTCAGTGTGTTACTCCGTATGGGCAACTTTCTCCTTGTTGTAATGTTCAGTAGGCCTCTTTAATAATGATCTTAACAATTACAGTGTCTCTTTCAGCATATATCTTGGCTGTAAGAATAAGTTTTCTTATTTCCAAACTGTACATTTTTTTATTTCTTTCTGTTCCACTTGTCCTTTTTCACTGTAGGATGTGAATAAAAATAAGCAATAATAACCACTTCAATTCGAAGTCTTGCTCTCTTAAAATTTTCTCCATCAAAAAAAAATCAGAACGTTGCTCTTTTAAAAAATCAAGGATGATTTTATAGTGTTTTTGTTTACCCTTTAAGAATGTCACACAAAATGGGAAAATGGGGGGGGGGGAGGAATGGGAGGATACAAGGGATGGGATAAACATTGAGATGTAACAAGAATAAATTAATAAATAAAAATTAAAAAAAAATAAAAATATAAAAATATAAATAAAATAAATAAAATTTAAAAAAAAAAAAAGAATGTCACACAATATATTTTATCATATTCCCTGTCCTTCCCTAACTCTTCCTAGATCTTCTGTCACCTCCCTACCCAGCCAACTTGATGGTCTCCGTCCATCTCCCCTCTCCCTCTTCTCCCGTCCCTCTCTGTGTCTAACAAAAGCCGTGTTCTAGCTTGTGTTGGCCAACTATTCCTGGGCGTGAGGCCCACCCTGTGGAGTGTGGTTGACATACCCAGTACCATTGAAGAAAACTGACTTACCATCCCCTAGCAGCTATAAATTGCTAATAGCTCCTTGGCCAGGGTCAGGGCCTCATACCCACACACCTTTTCTTCCATGCTGGGATTTTGTCTGGCCTGAGCTTGCGCAGGTCTTATGCATGCTGTCAGTCTCAGTGGGTTCATATATTTATCTCCTTGTTGTGTCTGAAGAAAAAAAAAATGCTGCTTCCTTGAAGTCATCCCCACCTCTGGCTCTTATAATCGCTCTGCCATCTCTTCCGCACAGATCCCCGAGTCTTGAAGGGAGGGGTGTGATGTAGGTACCCCAGCCAAGGCTGAGCATTCCAAGGTCTCTCTCATCCTCTGTAGATTGTCTAACTGTGGGTCTCTGTGTTAATTACCACCGACTACGAGAAGCTGTTCTGGTGAAAGTTGGGCAGCGCAATAGGGCATTGGGAGTTGTTTTGGTATAGCTGTAGAATTTCCCTTAGGGCTTACGACCTATCGAGTCTCAGGGTCTTGACCTTATCGACAGTGTTACATATGGGCTCCATCTCACGGACTGGTTCTGAAACTCAGCTTAAGAAGAAAAAAAAAAAATGGGTTGCTTACTTCTGTGACATTTTTGCCGCAGTTGCACCAGAGGGCTTTATATCTTGTCAGGTGGGTTCTAATTGTTTACAGGGTTCACAGCCGGGTGAGGCTGGTGATTACTTTTCTCTTCCGGTGGCACGTATAACACCATCCAGCACTGTGAACATTAGGCCAGGAGGGGTGAAGCCTCCAGTTGAACGCCAGCTAGGTGTCCTATGACACAAAGATATGGTATCTTCAGCAGCAGGGCCTTACAGTCAGGTTGTTGATGGTAATCAATAGTACTGACAATAGCCTGTAATGTGTGGGGATGTTTATAGGAGCCTGTTGACTAACAACTCAATGTAACCTGTTTCTGGTACCTAGGGTTTTATTTGTCATCATAATGTGTAGTTGAGATATCCCCCTTTATAATATGTTAACCCCCCTTAAATTCGTTGTATATATGCTCAATTCATAAACTCATCATTTATATGTATTTTAGGAAGATGCAGTAGAAACCACCCCCGCCCCCAGTGGTCTGATAACTGCTAAGGAGGAGGCAGGTGCCAAGCTGCTTGCTCCCAGTCCTACCTGTTCCTTTCAATGCCCACACAGCATGTTTAAGGCTATTGGCCCTTCGCCAAATCCAGCACAGTGTTCAGGACTCACCATCCATCTCCAATGGGTCAGAGGTCAGAGGAGAGACTGACGATGAACAGTGGGTGGCAGGGAACCTCGGCAGTGAGGCCTGCAAGTGAGGGTCCAGGCTGCTCAGAGTGGCTGTTACCTGGGAGGGTCTACTTGTTTGCGGCAGGGGGCGGGGGGTCTTGTTCAAGCCTCTTCAGTACGTACTCCAAAAGCTCCACCAACGGATACTGAGTTGAACAGGCTGGGCTCTTGTATTCAGGTTTGCCTCCACTGGGGACCTTGAAAAGAGGCTCAGGAAGCAAGGGGGGTCTCACTGTCAAACGTGTTTATTGCACAGCCATTCTCTTATTAATAACATTACAACACTGCCCAGCTTTCCTGCAGGGACGCTGTTGTGCCATGTGCAATCAAGGGTGACTCCTTGCAGCCCCGGGAGGAGCCTCAATGGTCCCCAGCCACACCCTGCAGGAGGAGGCAGAGCAGCAGGAGGAGGAGCCTCAGAGCACTCCTTGTACTTGCTCCACCAGCGCCCGAAGATAGGAAGCCTTTCAGGTCTGGAAAAGAACAGAGAGTTCATAATGTGCATGCATGGGTGCAGGATTGGCTAAAGGAACAAAGCAATGTCTGCACCCATTTTCACCAGAGCCCTCCTTTGCCTGGCTCTGAGGCCAGCTCCTCTATAGGTAGGAGCTGCCTTCCTTCCCCATGTGAGTGAGTGAGTGAGTGAGTGAGTGAGTGAGTGAGTGAGTGAGTACACACATATATATTTTACTATGTACATGTGTATGTATATTTTTTGGAGATAGGGTCACAGTATTCAACCCCTGGAACTCACTATTTAGACCAGGCTAGCTTCTGGCTCCCAGAGGGCTTCCTGCCTCTGCCTCTGCCTCTGCCTCTGGAAGGCTGGGACAAAAGGTATGCGCCAGTGTGTGTGTGTGTGTGTGTGTGTGTGTGTGTGTGTGTGTGTGTGTGTGTGTGTACACAAGGTATCTGCATGCCTCTGGAGACAAAAGGTCAACCTTGGTTGTCACTCGTTAGGCACCTTTCAGATTTTTTCCTCCTTGAGACAATGTCTCTCACTTAAACCTCAGGCTCACAGATTAGGGTAAACTGCCTGGCCACAGAAACCCAGGGATTGCTTCATGAAAACACTGGAACAAACAGGCACACAAAGGAACCCAAAGTGTTAATGTTGGGTACGATGGCACAGCTCTTGGGATGCAGAGGAAGTGGGCTCCAGGCTAGCCAGAGATACACAGTGGTGTCCTGTATGCCTTGGAAGGGGAGACGGAGTGAGAGGAGGCTGACGAGGAGAGAGGGGGAGGGAGACTGGTACTGATGAAGATCCCTGACGTAGATCCTGGCCATCCACAGGTAAAATGCACATGGCACCAGGTACGGACAGAGTCAATCAGACAATCATAGGGGTCACCTTCTCTGGGAGAATGGAGGCCACAAGGGAAGATGCAGGCCCCTTAAGAGGCTGATCGTTACACACAAACTACAAGTTCAAGTACACAGTTTCAGCAGACTTTGTGAGTCTAGGATCCCAAACGGGATCCTTGACCACTGTGGGATGTGCTTGCAAGGTGATTCCTTGATGACATTAGAAAGAAGAAAAGTAGAATGCCCCTTGTACATTTAGATAAAAACTAAAAAAGAAAAGGAAGTTTTTAAGAAAAGGAAGTTTTTATTAATATTTTACATTTATTAAAATCTACTCCGTTTCTTCTTCTGTGAACCCCTACTATTCTTTGTCACATTAGGAAAGAAAAGGATTCCTGTTACTGGTGGATGACTTATTACTGACAGCTGAGAACTTATTATATATTTATCAAAAGGTCTTCTAGATTTTCAGCCATGTCAGAGACCTTTGTCATGCCCGTTACTTTTGTGCATACGTGAAAAGGAAAGAAGGGGAGCCACGTCTGACCACTTGCTACCTGTCAACGGACATCTATGGCTGAGCAGACAACAGGGTCAGGGTTGTTTTTCACTCTTGGAGGCTTTAGAGGCTTCTGTGATGAGGGAAACATCACAGCTCAATGTGAGATGCAGACTCCGTGTTTCTGAAATCTGGAATCTGCAGCCTCTGCCAGGAACCCCTGAGTCAGGTGCCCCCTGATTCTACCCTTACATCACAAGAGCCAGGCCCACCAAAACAACACCTCCCACAGAGCATGTCTGGGATAGTCGAACACAGCACTGGGTATACACCACAAGCCAGAGCTGCTTGGAAGCAGGTACCCTTAGGTCCAGAGGCTGGGTCTACCACAGTGTTTATTCGCTTATTTGTTGGTTGCTTGGTTTTGTTTTAATCGTTGCCAGATGTGCTGTTTAAAGGGAAAGCTGAAGGCCAGAAGCTGGCTCAGTGGCTAAGAGCGCTTGCTGCTCTAGCAAAGGACCAGAGTTCAGTTCCCAGCACTCATGTCTGGTGGCTGAGAACTGCCTGTAGCTTGAGTTCCTCAAGCCCTCTTCTGCCTTCCTGGACATCTGAACATATATGGCATGCACACACAGACACACATGTACACATAAATAAAAAAAAAAATAATAAGTATAAAGAGAGAACTGAGATTGTATCAGGTTGGCCTGGGTCCATCTCATGTTCAGATTCCCACACCAGCAGTCGCCCCAGCCCCCCCCCCCCCCATGTTTGTTGCTAGAGACTAAACCCAGGGTTTAGAACATTCTAAATACATATGCCACTGCCAAGCTGTATGATAGCATTTCTGAAGGTGGAACTGGGGCCCTGGCACATGCCAATCAAGGGTCCCACCTCCAGCCCTTCATTAGTTGTAGGCTCTCATGATTATTTATTCTTCATTCTTGAGGGCGCTCTACCGGGAAGAGCTTTGGCAGACTCTACCCTGAGCTAGCCCCGTCAGAGCAACGAGGCTGGTGGGGGATCTTAGCCTGAGGGCTGCTGGGAGAAGACGTCTACCTGTGCTTCTTCCCACCTGCAGCTATCTTTCCATAGGATTGCAGTGATCTCAAAGGTGGTTTTTCACGTTGCCTTCAGAACCATCATGCCATCCTATGAAGGGGTCGCAAACATTTTCTTAGGCTTCTTTGGGATTGAATTGAAAGCCTGGCCCAGTGTTCTAAATAAAACTATCACAAATGAAACATTCTTTGCATGTTGAGAATTATTCTTATGGGAAAGGCACTCGAGTGACACAGTTGTCCGTCTGCTTGCCACCAGTGAGAGTTTTCATCCCTGAGTCTTTCTGCAGCTAGAGAGGCCATGGATGCCTAAGTCATTAGCTGTGGTGAAATCCAATGAGGTAAGCAGCCAGAAGACACTGATTAAAAATACAGTCAGTGTAACCACGTAACCACGACTGTGGCCCTCCTTAGTCCACAACCATCGTCTAGAGAGCTGGAGTGTGGTATTTCCTGTTGCTGTCCTCCATCATTGCAAATGAACCCTACAGCAGGATTAGTGGCTCAAAAGCACAGGGTGTTACTGTACTCTCTCTACCGGGGCCAGCTACCCTGGAGGCCAGCTTTGATGAATGGAAGCGTATTTTCAAAAGCCCACATCACTAACGTGGCAGCCCCGCACGTTTCCAAGGATGTGAACTGGTGATTGGCTATCCTAGAGGCCGCTCTGCGGACCGGGACCACAAGCAGCCCCTCCCGGCATTCCCAGGGAAGAACTGCTGGTAAGAGCTGACCTCAGGTGAGAAGCCGCGGGATCTACCCTGCTAGTTTACCGCGGTTCCCAAAACTGGAGTACTCCAACCTCTGGGACTCAGGAACAGCAGCTGGTGAATTAAGAGACATAAACCCGACAAATGGAGATTGCTTGAGAGAGAAAGGGCTTTGGGGGCGCTCAGTGAGCAGAGGGGTCGCATTGAGTGTTGAAGGCTAGGCCTGGAGACACTCCTGGTGCTCCGAAAGAAGGGGGAAGGGGATTCACTAAGCAACCACTTACTGTCCTCCTCCACTAGCACCCCAACCCAGAGCCATGGCCAGAGGGTGGGGCCAGACAGTGCATCTGAGGACCCGCCCCCAATACTACACTGCCCGGTCCTGAATTGGGGGGGTGGGGAGGGGAGTAAGGGTGGGAAGGGATGAAAGTGTCAGTGCCACATCCACTGGAGGGATTTAAGGACAGGAACATGGTTCAGGGGTTTATTCCATGAAGTGTTTTCTGGGCACAGTCAAACCACCGGACAGCAGCAGAGGCAGAGGGGGACACTGGGGTGAAGGGTGAACCTTCGCTGGCTATGCCTCCCACTGGGAATCCAAACCAGTTCCTATTAAGAAAAGGAAGGCTGCAGCACAAGGCATCAGGTTGAAATGTGGCCACACCTCCCTCCCTGCTCAGTGCTGTCCTGTGTCCCCAGTGTTTGGACGTCATTAGTGATCTACTCAGCCAACTCAGTGGCTCCCAGATTAACTGGAACCCCAGTGCTCTTGAGAAATTGTAAAATTATAAAATGTAAGACGCTTGCTTGCCCTGCCTACCCAGAGGCTTCTCCCAGTTCTCCTTACTGCTAGCCTCAGGAGTTCCACCCTAGTTCCCAGAATAGCTACATGCGAGCTCCCAACTATCAAAGGTCCCATACGGTTTCCAGTAACCGCCCTAGGGACCCACACCCAAGTCCCCACAAGAGGTCTCCCAACGCCAATGCCCATATGGTCTAGCTTGTAAGCAACCCCACCTGCTTTGCGGTTTTAGCCTTTAAAAACTAGCCTGTAACAATCACTGGGGGTCCTTAGCTTCTCGAGTGCTGTAGGACCCTGGTGCATCAGCAATAAACCTTTGCTTTTGCATCAGTGCGTGGTGCCTTGTGTAGTCTCTCACGGCGACCCCCTTCCCAAGTTGGGCGTAGGGGTCCAACACTCTGGGATGCACCTTGCAGCTCACCATAGAACTAGCAATTCCCTCAAGGAAAATGTAAGTAATAAGAATAAATTCATGGCCAACTCAAAGGAAAAAAAGTGATTGGAACCTTGTTGAGCGGATGCAGGGATCTCGTTTGCTTATTTCTATGACTCCTGGCAAACGCAGATGTTCCCTGGACGAGTGCACAAACCACTGACAACAAAGACACAAGTGTATACATGTGTGAGGTAGAAGTGTATTGTGGGGGGTCGGGGAGTGGGGAGGGTGCTCTTACCACAGTGGCCCAACGTTTGAGGTGGGAGGCAGTACAGGACTGAGAAGACGCATCTGCATAGGCGGCAGCTGTGCAGAGTCCAAGCTCCATGCCCCAGGGTGCCACAGTCTCTGCAAAGAGGCCAAGACAAGTCAGCTTTGTGTCAGCGCGCCCCTCTCTCCCAGGCCAATCCCTGCCCAGCCCACTTATGCTCGCTCTACCAACCTGCGCCTCTGGTCGTGTTCGCAGTAGCGGCCGGTGAAGTGCGCAGGGCACACGCAGAAACTGCCCAGAACACAGGTGCCTCCGTTGTGGCAGCAGCGGGATCCAGGGACCACACCTGCAGGATGACCTGGGTCAGGAGCCGTGCAGGCCTCCGGAGCTTGGCAAGTCCCCTCCCGCAGAGGACAGGGCGCGACAGCCTGGGAGGGGACCGTGCCCGCTGAGTGTGTTTGCTAGGTAAACCCCTCTCTATAGTTGTAGGCTGAAAAACAAGCTAGCAGGAATGTGGGCGGGGCCTGAGACAGCCTTTGGCGCCCTCCAACTTGTTTCTTCTCTCTCTTTTTCTCTCCCTTTCACTGCTAAAGTCAGCAAGTGAATTTGTGAAAAGTAATTAACCACAGGCCTCCCAGGAAGGACCACCCATGGGTGTGTTGTCGCTAACCACACCTGGAGCCCCTGGACATGCTGGAGTCGCCTAAATGTTAGGGAGAAGCCTGTTGTCTTGGTTACAGAGCAAAGCTGCTGGGTTTGCCAACGAAAAGGTGAGACTTCAGAGTAAACACATCACTAAAATTGCCATTTTTTTTTTTTTTTTTATTAACTAAAGGGGGAAAGATGCTCTCCTTTCCACCCGAGTTTCCCGGCTTGTTTCTTCACTCCCGGCACTGAGGATCCACTGCACAGGGTAGCACAGAGCTAAGACTTACTCTCTCCAAAAGTCCTGGCGTGGGGAGGGGAATCCCATGAGCGCCATCCCTCCTGGCTGTCCTTCTCTTTACTGGAATTGCACACGGTCCGGTCCAGTGTCCTCCCCGGGAGCTTGGGAGGCAGGATATTGCGGACTTCTCTGGCACCGTCTTGGTCGCTCTGAGAGCCTTTGAAGGACAACAAAGTAAGAGGCTAGTATTGACAGAGAACGGAGATTCGGGCATTTTATGACTTCGAACTGAAAAAAAAAAACGTTACTTACTGTTTCCCGTTTGGATGATCTGTAACACCACAGCCATCAAGAGCAGAGGCCTAGAATATTTAGAGGAAATTGCTGAAGTTTCAAGTATACGATCAGTTTAAGCACAAGTCAGATGTAAATCATAAATGTAAAATATACAACCCATTTATAACTTGATAAAAATTACACGTACCTGTAACTGTTATAGCACTTGTAGATTTTAAAGATTACAGCTTAGAAAGGATTAAAATCGAAAGCAAAATGCCTGAGAATTTTAACCCCCCTAGGCTAGCTTTCAAACATCTGGATGACTTATGTCCTTACCCGGCTTGGTGCTTTTTCAAACCCACACCTAGGGTGGTTGCAGAGTCCCCTCTCATCTGTGCCTGGGGATGAATGGCCACAGAAGTTGAAACTCAGTGTCCTAGGCCTGGAGAGGAGAGGACCCCAGGCCTTGGAGTCACTAGATCAGTCACAGGATATGCAAGCTTGAGAGCAAGAGCTGGACCAGGAGACCCCAGGGCTGAAGGAGTCCAGGTACTGAAGTCCCCTCAAGTCAGGGCTCCTGTGCCATCCAGCTGTCCCCTAGAGAGTCCTGGCTGAAGAGGGGGTGGAGACAGGCTGCCTGCCTCCTCGGTGCTATTTACTACAGTGATGACAACAGCAGGGTGGCCCATCCCTGATGTAAACCATTAGGGGCAAAGACAACAGGCCCCCTTTAACCTCACTAGAAAACAAACAAGACCTTGCAAAGGCTGAGATCCCAGCATGAACCAAAGAGCTCTGGCTAGAGATAGAAGAGGAAATTTTCCATTGTACTGTCCTTGAACTGGGAGATTTTGAAGGGCGCAGCTGGAGAGGGAGCTGGTCAGTGGGACAGAGCAGCTGGGGAGTGTTTCCATATGTCCTGCATGCAGAACAGGAAGGCAAAGTGGAGACCCTCCAGGCTCTGCACACTGTGGGTGGGGTGGGAGGAGGGATCTGCTTCCACAACGGCATCTCTGCCCACTGCTCTTCACAGCCCTCTAGGTGACATGTTCTTCCCTCATGGCACAGGTGAGGAAGTCAAACCCGCAGTGGCTAAGCCTTTTGCCAAGACCATCATTGAGGAAAAGACTATGCAGACGTTATGATGAGCCCACAGCCCATCTGTGCACAGGTCCTGAGCTGAGATGCTGGAGCCGGAATCACTGGAGCTGGTGACCTGGGTCTTGTGCTCCTGGGGTTTTCTATCTGCTGAGACAGGACCTGAGTCCTATCTGGATCCTAAAAGGGGACACTTAGCAACTCATTTCTTAAAAATATTGTTTCCTCTGAAGTTGAAATAATGTTGGGCACCAACTTGATTTACTTTTTCTTTAATGCAAGCTTCATCAAAGAGGTTGTTAAACCAGGAAGAAATTGGTGAGCCTCCGCAGCCTGTGGCCTCCCAGTGAAGGGTTCTGTCAACTTCCAGGACAAGAAAGAAATTGGCAAACAAAGGAGGCAAAACCCAGACAAGAGAAAGACTCATATATATAACATAAAATAAATATTAAAAAGGCATTCTTAAGCTAAAGGAGTGAATGTATTTCTCTGCATAAACAGGTTTTAAAATGGTCATTGTACAGAATGTTATGAGAACTTCCTGATAATACACAAAAAAACTAAAGAAACTACATTAAAGGGCTGGAGAAATGGCTCAGTGGTTAAGAGTGCTGCTTGCTCTTCCAAAGGTCCTGAGTTCAATTCCCAGCAACCACGTGGTGGCTCACAACCATCTATAATGGGATCTGATGCCCTTCTGGCCTGCAGGTGAACACGCAGACAAAACACTGTATACATAATAAATAAATAAATAAATATGTTTTTTAAAAAAAGAAACTACATTAAATTGTACCTCTTCTCCATACAATTTCTATTACCAAAATTTTCATAGTGTACAGTTCAAAGCCTCCACGAGAGCTGGGAAATTGACCCAGGAAATCAGACTCTCTCTGTAAGTGTGACCCTTGCCAATCCCGTTTCCTCCCAGGATGAGTTTTCATGGAGTCACAAAAAGCAGGTCCCAGACACTGTGGCACCCACATGTCTGCTTTGCTGCTGTTGGCCTGTGGCTGATTTGCTTGCTAGGCAGGAGCTAAACCTCCAGAGCCACATGTCCAGTGCTTACAAGAGGCTTGGGAAATCTGCACTTTCTTGGTGGAAACTGTAGACAAAGGGAAAGAACCGCCTTGCCTGGCAGACAGGAAAGCTAAGGAGCAGCCTGGGATGCCTCCTGCCTCCCTGGCTAGTGTTTGCTTAAGGCCCAGGGGCCTGAGGAGCATCAGAGAGGCCCTGGGTGACAGAACAGTTGATAAGCTTTCTCACTCTACTGTCACTTGCTCTGCAGCAGGCCTTTGTGGTCCAGGATGAGCCTTTTACTCCCCATCAAAGGAGGACTTTGGCATGTCACCCCAGACAGAGCATGCTGCATGTCTGCCACCAGGGAGACCCAGCAGGCAGGGCTTGCCTGGCAGTGGCTGACTGGGAGAGGGAGAGGGGACTTGTCTCTTGTTATCAGCTGTAAGAGATAAGGCTGGAGCCACTGAGCCTGCCTCCTGGGGGCCATTCTAACTCATGCAGTGTGTGGGAACCAGGACCTCCCTGGCCCAGGACAGGACTGCCTGCTGTCCCCTGGTGTCTGCTCAGCACCTGAAACTATCACTGAGGAAATGACCTGATACAGATGGGTGTGAAGGGTTCTCTGAGCATGGCTGAGAGCTCCTTGGGGTCAGAGGGGAGGAAGATGTGGCTTATGCAAATTCCTGGTTGCTTGGCTGAGCCACTTTCTGTCTGCCTGGTCTTTTTCGACTTCTGGCTACATCATGAGAGTGGAGCCATCCTGTGTTTGTCCCTTGTGTCCTTTCTGTATCACTGAGCCCTGGGCCTCATGTGCACCTGAGTGCTCTTCAGCCCATGTCTGTGCTTTTGTCCCCGGATCACTCCAGGTTGCAGTATGCTGTGGGGTTCATGCATGTTGTAGTGTGCTTCAGAGCCTTGCTCTTTTCTTACTGTATGTTTCTACAGGGTTTCATGTGTCTAGCATTTGTGAATGGACTCTTGGCTATTTCTACCATTTGTAGAATATAGAAGGTGGACAGTTGTCCACACGCCAGTGAGGATGGCCTCTATAGAAACCAAATCTTGTAAAAAAAAAAAATCTTCTAGAATGTTAATCACGGATTTCCAGCCTTTAAATGTGAGGAAATCAATTTCTATTATTTGTGCTAAGGGATCTTACAGCGATCTTAGGTGAGTACCTTAGGTTTTAGGATGTCTCGTTTAAATTTTCATTTTAGTACTGGGACCAAACTTGGGGCCTGACTTTTATATATAAAAAGGGGGTAGATGGAAAGGGGAAGGGGTACCCCCAGAGAGAGACAGACATGGTGTTAAAAGTGTACAAATGTTAAAAGCGAGCGGTGGAGGTTAGAGGTGAACGGCAGAGCTGTACAGAGGCATGGAAACACACCACGCAACATCCGCTTAAGAGGTTTAATAGGGAGATACAGAAACCGTCTCTGGAGACACACAGGGGGTGGGGGTGGGGGGGAGAGACAGACAGAAAGAGACAAAGAGAGAAACAGAGACAGAGAGACAGAGAGAGACAGAGACAGAGAGAGAGAGACAGACAGAGAGAGAGAGAGAGAGAGAAGAGACAAGGCCAGGGCCAGAGAGAGAGCCAAGTGGAGGATCTGTCTTTTATATGACCCTAGGCAGGGCCACACCCCCGTGGCAGGTAAGCAGTGACATCACAGGTAGGCAAACTGAAGCAGAATCCTAACATTCCTACCTTTTCCTATAATTAAAAAAATGAGGAACGTTGGGTTGGTTTTATATAAGGCAAGTTAAAGTATATAAATGTAGTTAATGGAGAAAAGAGATAGAAAAAAAAAAAGCAATAGCAACAAAGCATCCAAATTAGGTCTTTATCTCTTGTCCTGACAAAACTCAACCCCAATGGACCAAGGACCTCAACGTAAGACCAGACACCCTGAATCTAATAGAGGATAAAGCGGGAAATACACTTCAACTCGTGGGCACAGGGAAGGACGCACTGAGGAAAGCCCTGAGGCACAGGCATTGAGACCAGCAACGGCTAGTGAGACCTCATGGAACTAAAAAGCTTCTGGTGGGGAAGAGCAGCAGCGCCTGAAAGCAGCCTCCAGAGTGGGAGAGTCTTCACCAGCTGTCATCACTGCTGTCTGGAGCACACAAAGAACTCAGAAAACTAAACATCAAGAAAACTAAACCACCAAGCTAAGAATCTAAACAAAAACATCTTTGAAAAGAAGAAATAAAAATGGCTAAGCAAACATCTGAATAAATGTTCAATATCCGTTGCTATCGCTGACTGACATGTATATTAAAACAACTTTGAGATTTCTTCCTTCTGAAATCAGAGTGGCTAAAATCAATTTAAAAAAAAGTGACAAAATAAATGTTGGCATGCATGTCAAAAGTGCAAACTGGGGAAGCCACTATAGAAAGTAATGTGGCGGTCCCTCAAAGAGCTAGGATTGGCTCTATCTCGATGGAGCTGTCCAGCCATGCCCTTCCTCGGCATATTTCCGGAGGACTCTAAAGCCTACTACAGAAATACTTGGTAATTCATGGTCATTTCCTCTCTATTCACAAGATACAAGAAATAGAAACAGCTTAAGATATCCATCAGTGGATGACTAAGCAGTGAAAACATGGCTATATATACAATGGACTATTATTTCACTGTAAATAAAAATGAAATCGTGACATTTGCAGGTACAAGGAAGGAATTCAGAATAATCATTTGGAGTGAGGTAGCCCAGACCCAGAAAGGCAAATGCCACATGTTCTTTCTCATATGTAGATCTAGCTTTAAATATTTAGCTGTGTGTGTGTGTGTGTGTGTGTGTGTGTGTGTGTGTGTGTGTGTGTGTGTTTAAATTGAAACTCCTGGAGAAGACACATTTCAGGGAAAGGGGATTAGAATGTAGGTGGTAGGAAGAGCTAAGAGAAGTGATGGGGCAGGAAGGGTTAAGTGGGTGGAGACAGCAGGAGAGGGGAGGGAATATGAGAACAAATAACGCTAAAAAATCCCGTATGGAAACCCTGCTACTACAGAAGCCCTTAATATGTATGTTGGTTTAAATGAAGTTACCTTACATTGGGGGTACAATGCCTCCCCAGACGCCATATGTTATCAAATAAAAAGCCCGATGCTAGTGTGGGTTACCTTTCCTCAAGGTACTGGTCAATGGGATCCCATAGACCCCTCTCCCATATTACAGGTTACTTCCAGAGTTTTCAGTCTCTCTCCAAACCCTGGTCAGGGACCTTCACGGAGGAGAGGATGGAGCAAGAGGAAGCAGACATCCGTAGCAACACTGTTTTTTCCTAGACGTGACAACTCAGTTGACAATTGAACTCACAGCAAGTGGGCCTGCATGAATACGACTTGCACACGACCAAGCCAGCCACAAAAGACCCCAGACAGACAAAGCAGTTTGGAGCAAAAACAAAACAAACAAACAAACAAAAACCCACCAAGAAGCTGGAGATAGTCCCACACCAGATTTCAACTTATCTGTATTAACAAGGGCAGTGAGGTACTGAGACGAAAGCAGACGTCTTTATCAATAGTGTAATATGAAGGACCCAGAAAGAAACACAGCTCGAGCTATCTGATTTATAACAGAGACGTAAAAGAAATAGGTTGCTAAAACAGCATCCTCTTTAGCAAATTGTTCTGAGAATATTGGATAGCTGTAGGGAAAAGAGTGAAGCCAGATGCCTGACTGTCACGCTGTCTAAAAATCAAACCCAAATGGGCCAGAGATCACTGTGAAGTCTGGAACTGGGGCACTGTTAGAGAGAAACAGAGGGAGAAGGGAACGCACACAAAATGCAAGCATAGGGAAGGGCTTTCCGAATAGTCACCTAAGGAAAAATGTCAACAATTTACAAAGGAGATTTTCTGAAATAGGCAGGTTTGCAGACAGGGAAGGAAATAGCAAGAAAGATAAAAACCTATACAATGAGAGAATATCTTTGCCAGCTCACATCTGGCAAAGGAGTAATGTCTGGAATATATAGAGAACTCAAAAAAACTTGCAACAAGAAATCAAGCAATCCCATGAGTAAACCAGCTCGATGCGTGAGGGGATGGTGGTTCTCAGCAGTAAATGTATGAATGCATTCAACATTCGCAATGCAGACATTAACGTGTTCTCTTCCATGAGAAACGGCTGGAGAGATGGTTCCGTGGTTAAGAGCACTGGCTGCCCTTCCAGAGGTCCTGAGTTCAATTCCCAGCACCCACATGGCAGCCCACACTAGTCTGTAACTCCAATTCCAACTCCATACAAACATACATACAGGCAAAACATCCATAACCATAAAATAAAAATAAGTCATTAAAACAAAACAAAACAAATGCCGTTGGAGAGACAGCTTAGTGGTGAAGGGGGCTTGCTGCTTTAGTAGATGCCTGGAGTGTAGTTCCCAGCACCCACATTGGTTAACTCACAACCACTTGTAACCCAGCTCCAGAGGACCCAAACCTTCTGGCCTTCACTGGCACCTGCATGCACACACATATACATGTGATATTTATCTTCTTTATCTTCTTCCTTTTTTATGTGTATAGTTGTGTTGCTTACATATATGTCTGTGCATCACACGTGTGCAGTGCTCCACATATATACATAATTAAAAATAAAGGAATATTCTTTTTTTTAAAAAAGAAATGAATGGAGCTGGAGAGATGGCTCGGCAATTATGAGTACTTGATACTCTTCCAGAGGACCCAATTTTTATTTCCAGCCCCACATCAAGGAGGCTCACAACCATCTGTAATTCCAGCTGCAGAGGATCTGATGCCTTTGGTCTCCATGGGCACATACACCTAAATGTGAGTGCAAATGCATGTGTATACCCGTGCACGCTTATAAACAGCACACAGTTAAAAATAATAAAAACCAAACCTTGAAAACAGAAAACAAATGCATGTGTTTGCATGGAAGTATATCTGAAAATAACTTTTAAAACATTTCTTAATGTTTGTAGACAATTAGAATATATTTTGGGACAACTAGTGCCTCATCCTTGCTCTCTGATTCCTTTTTATCTCATACCCCTTTTCCTTCCCAACTTCATGTGCACTCTTAAACTTTATTAAATACCCACTGAATCTATTATCGCTGCCTGTATGTGCACGGGTGTCAAACAATCTACTGGACCGTAGCCCCTCAATCCAATCATTGCAGGGGGGAGGGGACTAACTCTTTCTGCAGAATCCATCAATGGGAGGGGGCGGGCTTTATGTTCTCCCTACCCCCATCCCAAATAGTGCCACCGGCAGCCAAGGACAGGAGCCCAAGAGGGACATTTTATTCCTAACCACAACAGGTTCTTTCATAACTAATTGAACTAATTTGAATTACTGAAATTTGCTTGATAAGAAATCTTGGATGTGATTTGTATAACAATGAAAGTATGCAATATATCACCTTAGTGCTCCCTGAAGGAGAATTCTAGGTGACTCTTCTGACAAATTTACAATTTAGGCAAGAATATACTTTGAGTCATTGTAATTGTTTTTCTGTGATATTTTGTGTCTTAAAGAGAAGAGAAAAAGAGTTAATTATCCTGGAAGTCCTAAAGCTAACTGAGGAGCAAATTGGTAGCCACATTATTTTTCATTGTTTAACTTACTACATGCAAAAATTGCTGTTCACAGACAGCTAAAACTATAGGCCATTGGGGATTAGTATTAAAACCTAATACAGTAGACGCTTCCTAAACGCAAACACACACACACACACACACACACACACACACACACACACACACACGAAGGTTATGTAAATGAAATCCCCAAATAACAGGGGAGCCAGAGCCCCACTAGACATCTCTTATCACCAAGAAGTTTCCAGTACCAGGATGAGGTTACGTCTAATTGAGTTGTTGGCCCTAGTGGTCCCATCGGAACCCCCAAACAACCTAGGCTGTTGTCACGACTATATAGTCTGACCTCCACAAAGTGCTGGCAAGATCTCATTGCTGGAGATAGCACCTACACAACTCATTGAACAGGGAGACGTCCAACTGGTGCCTACCTGGAGCCTTCCCCCTCATGCTACCATCTTTGGTACAGGAAGGCACTCTGCAGGCTACCAAAAGAAAAATGTAACACCAACTCAGCCTTTGATTGACAATGGTGTCCTGTCTGTAAGATATGCTAGTGCGGGCTGGAGAGATTGCTCAGGGTTCTTCCAGAGGTCCTGAGTTCAATTCCCAGCAACCACTTGGTAGCTCACAGCCATCTATAATGAGATCTGGTGCTCTCTTCTGGTGTGCAGGCATAAATGTATATGTACATGTGCAACGGTGCCATAAAGCTTGTGGGAGTAACTAAATGTGTTAGCCACTGTTCTACCGCTGTGAAGAGACACCATGATCAGAGCAACTCTTAGAATAGAAAGTATTTAATCAGGGGTCTGCTTACAGTTTCAGAGGTTTAGTTCATTATCATCATGACAGGAAGCATGGCCATATGCAGGCAAATGCTGGAGCAGTAGCACAGAACTACACCCTGATCCATAGACACAGAGAGACAGAGAGAGAGAGACAGAGAGAGAGAGAGAGAGAGAGAGAGAGAGAGAGAGAGAGAGAGAGACCTGGCATGGGTTTTTGAAACCTCTAAGCTCTCTAAAACACACTTCCTCCAACAGGACCACGCCTCCTAATCTTCTAATCCATTCAAACAGTTCCACTCCTCAGAGACTAAGCTTTTAAATACAGGAGCCTATGGATACCATTATTATTCAAACCACCCAGGATCTGATGCTCACATGAACTCATGGAAAATGAGGCAGCAGGAGCAGGACCACCATGGGTCTCCACCAGACGGGGTCCTAAAGCTGAAATGAGACGGGCACATACCCTCATCTCTAAACCAGAAACAATTTCCAATTGGTAACCACTTGCAAATGAAAATTTATTTTTCCAAGGAAAATTTATTTTTCTCTAAGGAAGTCTCGCTGGGAAAGAAAAGTACCCTTAAGGGTAGGCTGCATGCCCAGTGGGAGATGACAACAGAAAATGAAATCAGTCACATCTTTGGAGGGTCTTTGTTTCATAATAATCATGTTGGGGCTTTTTCTTTCTTTTTAAAAAATTTTATTATATTTTTATTAGTTTAGTATATAATATAATATAGTATTATACATATTCTGTTTTTACCCTACAGGCCCTTTGCATAAATATTATGGCTTCTAGCTTAGCATTGATATGAGACTCCTGTATGTATGAACAAGAGGCTCTCAGCATCTATACCTGTCTCTTGTACCTCAGGCTCTTTTCTTCTGTCTGTTTGGCCTATTCTAGTGTGTTGGTATTTGTTTTGTCCTATTATATTTGATTTCATTTCATTTTCTTTCTTTCTTTCTTTCTTTCTTTTTTTTTTTTTTTTGTTTGTTTGTTTGTTTGTTTGTTTTTCTAGATAAGGTTTCTCTCTGTTTTCTTGGCTATTCTGGACTCACTTTGTAGACCAGGCTGTCCTCGAACTCACAGTCGGCCTCTGCCTCCCGAGGGCTGGGATTAAAGGCGTGTGCCACCATGTCTGGCTGCCTGTTTGTTTCCTAATGAGACAGAAAGGGGATGGATCTGCATGGGAGGGGCAGGGGGAGGAGCTGAGAGCAGTAGAGGGAGGGGAACTGCATCAGATATAGTTTGGGAAACGGAAATCTCTCTTCAGTAAAAGGAAAAGAAAGTTACTAGTCAAGGCAATGCGCGGTCTGACGCTGCACTGCATGTGTGTCGGGAGGTGTGCAGGTGATGGCTCGGGTGTTGCTCCTATCTCTTGAAAAGGAAGGTTTTCTAGGACCTTATCTTAGCCCGGCCTCACTGAAACAGACATCTGAGAATTAGCTGTAGAATGTGGGACTATGAAGAGAGAGCTGGTTATACAAGAACTTCATTTGAGTCAGATTTAACAAAACTATAAGTATTGAACTATGAATTTTGAGCTTACTGGTAGACTGGTTTGGATATAGTGCTACTAAATATTAATTTTAAAACTTTGTTTCAAAAATAATCTTGCAATGGGTTCACAAGAGAGAGTTTTAAATTATTTACAATCAAGATTGAAAAACATACAATCCTAATTTATCACATAGTCAAGATTTAACTGCTCAACCAGTCATATAGCTTTCGAAGGCCAGATCAATCTATACTGACTGCAAACTTCAGTACCTGAAACATCATAAGCCATTAAAGTGATAACTGATTCTGCTAGATATGATTTATAAAACAGTAAAATGCTTTAAATACAATATGAAGACATTTCTGATTCTCAAACAAGTACTATTGAAACAATAGCATTTCACATACTTTACTAAAAATATGCTTTCTATAAAAATATATTTTTCATGAAATACCATTCATTTAGTCATAAAATATTTGCTAAATTACAAAATTTTATATTATACACATAGAGTTGATAACATTTTCTTCCAGAACAGGGGCCAGCAAAATGATTCACCAGGGAAAAGCACTGGCCCACTGAGATGGACGACATTCATTCAGTCACTAAACATGGCCGAAGGAGAGAGCCAACCTCCCACAAGGTGTCTTCTGACATCACACATGATGCTCCCGTAAAACACACGAGCAAGCATGTTCTAAAGACGTTAAACATGACCAAGGGTGATGGCTTGTGTTGTTTTTTGTTTGTTTGTTTGTTTTTTTTAATCTTAAAGACAGGGTTTCTCTGTATAGCCCTGGCTCTCCTGGAACTCACTCTGTAGACCAGGCTGGCCTTGAACTCAGAGATCTGCCTGCCTCTGCCTGCCAAGTGTTGGGATTAAAGGTCTGCGCCACCACCAATGGCCAGCTCATGCATTTAATTCCAACATTTGAGAGGCAGAGGCAGGAGGAGAGTAAGTGCCAGGCCATCTTTATTCACATAAGGAGTCTCAGGTCAGTCAGGACTGCATAGTGAGTCTCTGTCTCAAAACAAACAAATTAGCTGGGCGGTGGTGGCGAGCAGGCCTTTAATCCCAGCACTCGGGGAGGCAGAGGCAAGCAGATCGCTGTGAGTTCGAGGCCAGCCTGATCTACAAAGCAGGCCCAGGACAGTCAAAGCTACACAGAGAAACCCTGTCTCGAAAAACCAAAAATATAAAAAAAAATTTTTTTTAATTTAAAAACTAACAGACAAATAATAAATATTATTTTTAAAATATTCAAGTCCAGAGCCGGACGTGGTGGCACTCGCCTTTAATCCCAGCACTTGGGAGGCAGAGACAGGAGGATTACTGTGAGTTCTCAGCCAGCCTGTGGCTAGTCTATAAAGTAAGTCCAGGACAGCCAGGACTACAATAGAAACCCTGTCTCAAAGAAAAAAACAAAACAAAACAAAACAAAAAAAACCAAAAGAATCCACAAGACACAAGAGGGAGGAAGGGTGGGAACCGGAAGAAAAGAATGTGAGGATAACAATTGGGATGTAATGAGGATAAATTATAATAAAAAGTTTTAAATATTTTTTTAAAAAGAAAAAAAAAATCAAGGCCAACAAAAAATAAAAAGACATAAAAATGCTTTGTGTTAATCAAAACACCTCTAACTAATATACGTAAAAATCCTTTTGCTACATTATCTCTGTAGATTTTTTTTTTCCAAAAATAGACATACACACACACACACACACAAAAAAAAAAAAAAAACCCAAAATGACAAACATGAGATTTTCATCAGGGCTGCAGTAAACATAAAATAATGTGTAACAAAGCTCTTTTTGTTCACTTCCTTTTCTGTCAGGGAACTGGAGGAGAAACCAGCCACAACGCTGAGGAGCTGAGCAAGCACACTGTACAGGCAGTAAAGTGGGGGAGCTACGGCACCAAATCTTATCCAAAAGAGACACAATTAATGTCTTGAATGTAAAGTGTGACTAAGTTGTTAAAATACGTTTTGGTAGATGCTCCAAAAAAAATGTATAAGCTTCTTTCTTTCAAGGCAAATTTAAAATGCAACCCTGAGGCTGGGCAGAGCACAGCACAGCACAGCACTGTGGCTGCACTACCAAATCTGGGCTCTCATTAGGCAGCTGCCGAAGTGCATGTCTGCCTTGTGTCCTGGAAAGAGTATGCAGCTGACGCAGAACGAAGTCCATAGTCAAAATGGTAGCAGTATTTCCTAAACTCGGCTGTGCTCTTGGCTGGAGCCTCCTTCAAACTCTGCAGTGACTTCCTTGGCCAGCTCTGTTGCCTTCTGTGGCTGTTTGCTATGGAGACTTCCTGCCAGAAGGCAACTACTTTCTTCCTGGGGGACTATGTGGAGACCATTAGCCTGTTGTTAGCCTGTAAGACCAAACAGCCCCCTGAGACTTTCTTTCTTCGTCATGAGAAACACGAAGAAGGTGCCGGCTCCAACCGTGTCTACAGCATTTACAATGAGGGCAAGAGGTGCTACGTGGTCATCTCTACCCACTGCATGCCCGCCCCACTGCGTCCACTGGAGGTGGGAAGGTCTTGTGCCGTGGAGGTCTATTTCTGGACCTGCAGTTCACAGATCAGATTCAGCACGTGATGTGACCTATGGATGTGCCGGACCAGGTCCTACTGTGTGGCCAGCTGGACTGGCTGGTTTTGTGAGTCAACTTGACACAAGCTAGAGTCATCATAGAGGAAGGAGCCTCAGCTGAGGAAATGCCTTCATGAGATCCAGCTGTAAGGAATTTTTCTCAATTAGTGATCAGTGGGGAAGGGTTCAGCCCATGGTGGGTGGTGCCATGCCTGGGCCGGTGGTCCCAGGTTCTATAAGAAAGCAGGCTGAGCTAGCCATGGGAAGCAAGCCAGTGAGCAGCACCCCTCTACGGCCTCTGCATCAGCCCCTGCCTCCAGGTTCTTGCTCTGCCTGAGTTCCTATCCTGACTTCCTTTGGCGATGAACAAGGATATGGAAGTGTAAAGCCGAACAAACCTTTACATCTCCAAATTGCTTTTTTTTTTTTTTAAATCATGGTGTTTTGTTGCAGCAGGAACAGCCGAAGGACACAGCTGCGACCTGGCTCTGTCAGGGATGTGCAGGCCTGAGTCAAGAGTGACTACCAAGTGACGTCTCCTCTGAGGCTGAGATCATGGCCAAGTTCCTTGCATAAACTTGATTTGGACCCTAGCTGCCATGCACACATTATTAGATCGTGGGTGATGGCTGTGTATTTCTTGCCAAGTGACAGTCATTGGCGCCTTCTGTCGTCCACGACTGCACTGAGTTGGCTGGTGCCAAGGTAAGCTTGGGCAAGAGCCCCATGGACTCCCTCCTTTCAGACTCACAAGCCCACTGACAAGAGGATGAAGCACAGATGGCTCGAGGGCCTGAATCCTAGAGCCCACTCTTTCACCCCATCCTGCAACTTTTACAAAGCCAAGTGGCGGCCTCCACGTGCCATCCTTCTGACCCACCTAATGAATGCACTGATTGTATGCATCCCATGTTGTTGTGGGTCTCACAGCCCCACCTCAAGCCTACCCATTGCCAGGGACATGGAGTGCTGCTGTCTTTTTTTTCCCCAGTGAATCCACAGTGATCCTTCTCCTGCCTGTACTGCAGTCACTGTAAGACGGATCCTGTCACTTAAAGTGTGATTCAGGGCACTGGCAAGGCAGATGATGGTCTGAGGGTTGCGTGGCTACAGGGATGGCAGCCAGGTCCTGGGGGTAACCTGTCTGGTCTCTTGAACAAAGGTCAAAGCTGGATTCTAAAATAAATAAATAAACAATAAATAAATAAACCTTACAGATTTAAAAGAGAAATGATAGAAATCATTAAAGAACCAGCCTCTATATAGAGAGACTTCTTTTTTTAAAAGATTTATTTATTTAAAACAAAAAGATGTACTTATTTGTTTTATGTACATAAATGCTCTATCTACATGTAACCCTGCATACCAGGAGAGGGTGTCAGATCACATTAAAGATAGTTGTGAGCTACTATGTAGTTGCTGGGAATTGAACTCAGGACCTCTGGAATAGCAGCCACTGCTTTTAACCTCTGAGCCACCTCTCCAGCCTCCTTTTTTTTTTTTTAATTATAATTTATTCAGATTACACTCTGATTGTTATCCTCTCACTTGTTTCTTCCCATTCCCCCTTCCCCGCTCCTTCATCCTATTTCCCTCCCCTAGACCTGTGACAGAAGGGGACCTCCTCCCCCTCCATTTGATCACAGCCTATCAGGTCTCTTCCTGGTAGCCTGCTTCCCTGTCCTCTTTTGCCATTAGCCTCCCCACCAAGGGGAAATGATCAAATCGGGTGCACCAGAGTTCATGTCAGAGCCAGTCCCCGCTCTCCCCACAACCTTGGAGAATGTGCTGTCCACTGGCTAGATCTGGATAGGAGGTCTAGGTTACTGCATGCATTGTCCTTGGTTGGTACAGCAGCAATTGCAGGCCCCCTGGGTCCAGATCCACTAGCCTTGATGGTCTTCTTGTAGGGCTCTTGGACCCTCCGGGTCCTTCTGTTCCCCCATCTTTCTACCACTCTCACCTGGAGTCCAGCAGCCATTCCCAGCATCTATTCCGATCCCCCCGGTGAGTGGAGACCTCAAAGGACATCTATGTTGGGCTAATATCCACTTATTTATGAGTGACTATCTACCATGCATGTCTTTCTGGGTCTGGGTCATCTTGTTCAGGATGATCATTTCTAGTCCCATCCATTTGCCTGCAAATTTCAAGATTTCCTTGGGTTTTGTTTCATTTTATTTTGTTTGTTTGTTTTTTGTGTTTTTGGTTTTTTGAGACAAGATTTCTCTGTGTTATCTTGGCTGTCCTAGACTCACTTTGTAGACCAGACTGGCCTGGAACTTACAGAGATCCGCCTGCCTCTGCCTCCGCAGTGCTGGGATTAAAGGCAATATTTATGTTTGTAATAGGAAGTGATGGACCAAAAGCATCTTCCGCCAAGCCTGACAAAACGAGTTCAACCCTTACAACCGAAGGGAACTAACTCCCAAAAGTGAGAAAATGATCTTCTGACCTTCACATAGAATCCATGCTGAGCATGTGTACACACATGTACACACACACACACACACGACACTATTCCTGAGGTGACAGGAACAAAATGTCTACTCAACCTAGATAAAAAAAAAAAATTGAGCACAGACAAAAGCAAAGCTATTACCAATGTCCAGCTTAGGGAATCAATATGTTCACTAGAGTTACTTAAAGGAGTCTAGGGGAGGGGTTACATACAGAAGCGGAAGTGACTACAAAGCAGTTGCACCACCCAAAGCCCACCCCAACATGGGTACAACTTGAGGGCAGCTGAAGAGATTGGAGAGTCTCTTTTTCAAGCAGCTCAGATGGTCTGAGAGTGACTCTCCGCAGTTTTCGGGGAGGGAGGAGTCCAATGCATCTGCTCAGCTTCAGGGACTTCTGAGGCTTTTGAGTGGTTTATTTCCTGGGTCTTAGGGAGTCTCCCTTTAGAACATTCTGAGTCTAGCAAACTTCCTTTCAAGATGGAAGCTTTTTTTTTTTTTTTAAGGAAAGTGCCAAACAGAAATTAATTAATAATTAATTAATTTAAAAAATATTTTTTATTTTAATTTGGTTTTGTAAATACTCTTACTAGGCAGACCTGTCTGGGCTAAAACTCACCAGGTAAATCAAGCTGGCCTTGAACCCATGAGTGATGCCTACTTCTGCTTCCTGAGTGCAGTGTGTACCACCACACCTGGAAAAATGTTCTACTGGTGTAAGCAATATAATGCTATATAAATCAGTCTCTGACATATTTAACATAATAAAATGCCATTAGAAATTGTGCTCATGGCGGCTGGAGAGATGGTTCAAGTGGTTAAGAACACTGTCTGCTCATGGTGGCTCACAACCATCTATAATGTGAGCTGATGTCCTCTTCTGGCCTGCGTATAAGTTAATTAATTAATTTCCAGATGTTTTTAAATAAATGTACAATGTCTACAAATGACACCCATCACTTGTCTGAAATATAAACGTAATTATTATGAGGCTTATGAAATAAACCCAATGAAGAACATGTGTAGGTTTACCGTAATCGAACTGTTGGTTATAAGGGTTCTCTTCATGCTTTACAGTCAAAGCAGTGGGCTTTCTAAGAATGTTGATCTACTTGTAGTAGAATTTGAAAAGGGATAACTTTAGGGAACAAGATTTCATTTTTAAATTACTGTTATTTTTACACAGAACCGGGTGTGGTGGCTCACGCCTTTAATCCCAGAACTTGGGAGGCAGAGGCAAGTGGATCTCTGTAAGTTCAAGGCCAGCCTGGTCTACAAAGTGAGTCCAAGATAGTGAAGGCTACACAGAGAATCCCTGTCTCTAAAAACAAAACAACAAAAAAAATAATTTATATGTCTTTAAGCAGAGACAGGCAAATCACTGATGTTTGAGGCCAGCCTGATCTACAAAAAGAGTTCTAAAGACCAGCCAGGTCTACACAGAAAAATCCTGTCTTGAAACCCCAAAACAAAACAAAGAAATAAACAAAAATAATTTATGATATCTACTGATTTTGTCTGTTTTAACAGGATCAGGACTCATTTAAATTTTTGTTTATGTGAAAGTCTGTTTTTTGTTTTGTTTTGTTTTTTGTTTTTGTTTTTTGAGACAGAGTTTCTCTGTGTTATCTTGGCCATCCTGGACTCACTTTGTAGACCAGACTGGCCTCAAACTCACAGCGATCTGCCTGCCTCTGCCTCCCAAGTGGTGCTGGGATTAAAGGTGTGCGCCACCACGCCCAGCTGTGAGAATCTGTTAATCCCCACGAGACTATTTTGGTCATTGATACTACTATTTTTAAATATTTGCAAAATAAAAAGTTTTAAAATAAAAATATTGACCAGTGAGTTGACTCGGTAGGCAAAGGTAGCTGCTACCAAGCCTGATGACCTACTTTGAATTTCAGGAACCCACATGGTGGAAGGGGATAATTCACTCCTAGAAGTGGTCCTCTGACTCCACGTGTGCACTGTGCCATGTATGTATGCAAGTATGAACACACACACATGCACACACGTGCACACACACACAAACTAAATACATAAATTATAAAATCAAAATATAAATTTAAGAAAGTTTCTAAAAAAAAAAAAAGAAAAAAAGAAAGAAAGAAAGACATTTTCTAAGGTCAAAATTCAATGCAACAAGCCGGGCAGTAGTGGCTCACGCCTTTAATCCCAGCCCTTGGGCGGCAGAGACAGGTGGATCTCTGTGCTCAAGGCCAGCCTGGTCTGCAGAGTTTCTGGACAATATAAAACTAGAATGTAATTCTCTTTGTTTAAAACAAAAAAGAGTCCCACACAGATATCTTTCTGTTCTTACTAACACTTACAAAAGGGAATTCATCCCCTACCCAGATCTAGCCAATGGTCAGAACAGTCTCCACACTTGAGTGGAGAGTGGGATATGACTTTCTCACGTACTAAGGTGCCTCACATTTGACCATGTCTCCTGGAGGGGGAGACAGGGTGGCACTCAGAGGAAAGACAGCAGGTTACCGAGAAGAGACTTGATACCCTATGAGCATATACAGGGGGAGGTAATCCCCCTCAGGAACAGTCATAGGGGAGGGGAATAAGGGGAAAAGAGGAGGGAGGGAAGAATGGGAGGACACAAGGGATGGGATAACCATTGAGATGTAACAAGAATAAATTAATAATAAAAAATAAATAAAAATTAAAAAAACAAAAGGGAATTCATTAGAAGACATGAATTTCTGGCTTTTGATATTTTTCTATTTTTTGATAACTGACAGTATTTTCTGCTGATGTTTTTAGTCTTTTGACTACCTAAAAACCAACTCTCAAACTGTAAGAAAAAAAAGTTTAAGAAAGTAAGAAGCTGTCGGCTGGAGAGTTGGCTCAGAGGCTAAGAGCACTGGCTGCACTTCCAGAGGTCCTGAGTTCAACTCCCAGCAACCACATGGTGGCTCATAACCATCTATAATGAAATCTGGTGCCCTCTTCTGGTAGGCAAGCATACATGCAGGAAGGACATTGTATACATAATACATAAATAAATAAATCTTTAAAAAGAAAGAAAGAAAGAAAGAAAGAAGTTGTCAAGATGGTCCAGGAGATGCCAGAACCATGTGATATCTACCAAGGAGGTCTGCTGACTGGGTCTATCCCAAGCTGCCTGCTAAACTTGGCGGTGTGGTCCATGTGGTGCTGGCTTTAGAAGGATGAAAGAAGGGGTCATAGATTCTTCCTCTTCAGTTTCAGAGAACCATTGAGGCGAGGGAGGGTGTGGCAGGGGAGTACTACAGAAGCAAAGCCGGGGTTCTAAGGACAGGCAGCAAAGCTAGAGGTCCAGAGCCATCTAAGCCCACTGACACCAGAGATCGCGCTACGGGAGTTGGTGTTTTGCTGCTGGGTTCTGACCTTGCCTTGATCCAGTATTTCCACACTATGCTCCCATTCCTCCATTTTGGAATGCTAGTGTATATTATGCACCATTGTCTGTTGGAACCATGCTGTTTCTTTTGCTTTTATGAGGTGTTACAATTGAAGGGTTGTCTTGAGTCTCGGATTTGGATTTTTTGTTTTGTTTTGTTTTTTTGTTTTGTTTTGTTTTTGAAGACAGGGTTTCTCTGTGTAACCTCGGCTGTCCCGGACTCACATTGTAGATCAGGCTGGCCTCGAACTCACAGGGACTTGCCTGTCTCTGCCTCCAGAGTGCAGACATTAAAGGCGTGGGCTACCACCGCTCGGCAGATTTGGAAGCTTAAACAGTGTTTTAAGGCTAGAGTAGGGGGACTTTCAAAGTTGGACTAAATATATGTTGCGTAATGATCACGACCCTGTGAGGGCTGGGAAGGAGAATGTGCTGGTTTGAATGAGAACGTTCCACAGAGGCTCATGTATTTGAACTCTTACTCTCCAATTGGCGGCGCTGTTTGGGGAGATTTAAAAGGCAGGGGCTTGTTGGAGGAAATATGTCTCTGGAGGCAGGCTTTGAGGGCTTGAAGACCTGTGCCATTTCCAGTTAATCTCTCTGAGTAATGCTTGTAGGCCAAGACATGAGCTACATGTCTGCTCTCTGTCTGTTGCTCCAGCCGCCGTTCTCCTATCTCCTAACCCACACCCTAACCCTAAGCCACACCCTAACCACACCATGATTGCGACAGTACCTTCTGCAGCTGTAAGGCCAAATAAACCCTTTCTGTATAAGTTGCTTGTATCGTGGTGTTTTATCGAGGTAATAGAAAATTTCTGACTCAAGTCCCGGCACCCACATAGCAGCTCACATCCATCTGTAATTCCAGTCCCTGGAATCTAACTCCCTCTTCTGGCCACAATAGGCATTGCATGCACATGACACTGACATAGATGTGGGCAAATAACCATTCACACAAAAAAGAAAAAGAAGGAAGGAAGGAAGGAAGGAAGGAAGGAAGGAAGGAAGGAAGGAAGGAAGGAAGGAAGGAAGGAAGGAAGGAAGGAAGGAAGGAAGGAAGGAAGGAAGGAAGGAAAAAGCTGAGTCTTAATGAAGTAAAGTTTCATTTAAGCACCTGCTATGACCACTTAATAAACAACTATTATATTAAGGTGATTCTAGCGCACTTTATATCCTGTTTATCTGTAAATAGAAATATGAAAGGCATCTAGATGTCACCTGTATATTATTACAAAAGTTCACACACATAAAGGCGTGAAAGTTTAATGTGTACACAGTGGCTAAATCTTTATTTTGTGCTGGGCATTTCATTTATTCTGTCAACATATACAAAGGAAAACCATTTTTGGCAGCTTTACTATGTGTGTGGGTCTTTTGCCTGCATGTATGCCTGTAAATCATGAGTGTCTGGTACCTGCAGAGCCCAGAAAAGGACATTGGATCCCTGGAACTGGAATTACAAACACCCATGAGCTGCCATTGGTTCCTAGGATTCAAACCTAGGTCCTTTGGAAGAGCAGCAAGTGTTCTTAACTACAGAACCATCTCTCCAGGATGCTAACTTTAATATTGTTTATTTGAGATTTGGTCTCACTATGTAAACCAGGCTGTCCTCAAAATCAAAGAGATTTGTCTGTCTCTGCCTCCCAAGTGTTGAGATTAAAGGTATGGGCCATGCCGCAGCTACACAATGAGACCCTGTCTCAAATAAACAAACGACTGTTTTTTAAATTATTTTTCTTATTAAATAAGCATATTTTATTATATTTATTATATATTTAATATATGTTATTAAATAAGTATATTTCTTATTACTACTATGTTGTATCTGTGTTAAAGCATCAACCAATATTGTTCAAAGCTCAACCATAAATGTAAACGTTTAAAATGTTACAAGTCCAAAGCCAACATTATCTTGGACTATCTTAGCCTTTTTAATACCTAGTCTATGGACTTCCTGTGTATGTGACAAAACCTCAGGGACCAAAACAAACAAATATCAGTCTCACAGAGGTCTACCTACCATTGCCTCCTGAGTGCTGGGATTAAAGGTGTGAGTTACCACACCTGGCCTTAAAGGAAATCCTGACAACCCTATTAAAACATATTTTTACTTTCTGACGCCTTCTCTATAACCCCCTCTAAAATAAAAGACTGAAATCTTATGGACACTCTCTCGCTGTAGTCTATTTGGTCATCAACTCTTCTATTTACCCTCTGCCCCCTTGGAGAGATGCTCACTCGGGTCACACCCACCCACGGCTGTGTCTCTCCCCACCCCATAGTCTTTTTTGTCCTACCAACATTATATTTCTTCCCACTGGGTCTAGTGGCTTTGCTCTACTGAAACCTGCCTTATTGAGGGATTCTAACTCCTCTGGGATTTCTCAGGGTTCCAGTGGCCCCTCTTGACTTCTCCCTGCTGTTGGGAGTCTGGTGGCCCCTGAGAGCTTTTGCCTTACCGCGAGGGTTCCGAAGACCCCTTTCCTGCCCGAGATCTTCACCCTACTCCAGAGGCTCTGGCCCCTCCTTTCTGGGCTCATACTTTATCAGAACTTCTGTTCTTCCTTCCCTTCACCTTGATAAGCTTCTGGGTGCTTCTGGACCCCTGCTCACTGTTCACTGCTGATCTCTGAGCGCATCCGTTTTCATCAGCAAACTAATGCTCTCAAAGACATCTGCTCTTTTGTCCCTGGGTCTACTGGACATACCAAACATTACATGTTCAGGTGGGAGACAGGAAATGTAAGCTCCACTGGTCTCAATGCCTTCAGACATTTTTTTTTCCCCTTCTCTGGCTAACATAGACTGTTTTCCCCTCCCACTCACCAAGATTCTTTTGCTCTACTTCTTTTTTTTTTTTTGGTTTTTTGAGACAGGGTTTCTCAGTGTAGCCTTGACTGTCCTGGCCTCCCTTTGTAGTCTAGGCTGGCCTTGAACTCACAGCGATCCACCTGCCTCTGCCTCCCAAGTGCTGGGATTAAAGGCGTGCACTACCACGCCCGGCTTTGCTCTACATTTTTTGTCTACTTCTGCTAGACTCAACACCAAGTCGTGTGTCCACTCTGCACCACCAGATGCTTCCCCTTTCTTTTCTCATGCTTTATGAAAGGAATGTGTTTGCTATCTTAAATCATACAGGGAAACCAGTGCCCATGTATATTATATTGGTAAGTTATGTATATCATATTTGTAAGTTGTCATGTGCTATTTGAACTCATGAGAAGCTGGCTCAGGAGGCAGGATTTGACCCTCCCATTTCAGAGCCCAAGTATGTTTAGTGCAAAGTAGCTCTCAAACTCTCCTGTCCTGGGTCAGGCTGGCCCCCTGATTTTGTAGCAAGAAGAAAAAAGAATAACAAGATAGCCCAAAGTAAAAGCATTGTGCCCTTGGGAACAACTGAAATTAATTACTTCCAATGAGGTTAGTACTGTGTGTTATAATGTCTAAATGGCTAACAGGATGCTTATCCAAGGAGAGAGCCCTCTGCCTGAAATCCTCAACCAACAACCCCAGCAGCAGGTTTAGCAAGGCTTCCTTTGTTGAGCTCTGCTGGGGAAAGCAAAAGGCTCCCCTTGATGCGTGCATGGGATTACAACTTGGCCAGGATTGCTTAGATGTGGCCACCTTTGGCCTTCCGTTGAAACTTTAGTTTCCCTTCAGGCCCTGGAAGACAGATGGATAAATTCAGGAGGAATCCCTGAATCTCTTTGTCCCTCTGTGTGACCACATTGAATACATTTTTTTTTTTTCCTTCTGCTTTCCGCCATTAAGTTGGCTCTTTCAGTGAGTTTATTAAGGAAGATGGCTGGATTCGACTTTTTGAAGGAGAGGCTATGACCTCAGACTGAGCTAGACAGCCTTAACTGTCATACCTACAACAGTCCAGAGTCACTGTTTGGCTTAAAGGCACCCACTGGTTAATGTGGGTTACTGCATGACAGAGCCTCCAGCCAGGTTCCGTTCATGAGGCATCCTGTGGAAGAAGCATGAGAGAAAGATGCTATTCTGTGCTTCTGGATGATTGTGGGTAGTGTCGCCACAAAAGCCCTCCTCTCACCTCAAAGAGACAATGGGTTTCAGTTTTGCTTTTGTTTTATTATTGTCGTTGTTTGCTGTTTGTTTATTTGTTTGCCTGCTTGCTTGCTTGCTTGCTTGCTTGCTTGGGGTTTTGTTCTTTTTTTCAAGCCAAATATGAGTGGCTTTGGCCCAAGAACACAGAGTTGAATTATTCCAAACTCCATGTTCCAATGTGGTGTCAATTTTGTGAGGTTTTCATAGTGACAGAACAAAGAAAATCATAAATCAAGACACTTTCCAAATTCTTTGGTGGAAACAGCAGAGAGACAGTTACACTAAAGCCCAGAAACAAACATCTGTTATGGGCCTCAGATGCCAGCTATCTGGTGACACTCAGGTTGGTGGAAGCCAGTGATCTGCTAAGTCAAAACACTCTAAAGGGAAAACAGTGTCCCATCTCTGCCTCCCAAGTTACTCACTTAATGGTCACAAAGCTGCTAGGCAGTGAAGACGACAACCAGCGGCTGTTAAAACGATAGCTCAAGCCAGGCGCGCACGCCTGTAATCCCCGCACTTGGGAGGCAGAGGCAGATGGATCTCTGTGAGTTCAAGGCCAGCCTGGTCTACAAAGTGAGGCCAGGACACCCTGTCTCAAAAAACAGACAAACAAAAACCAAAAAAGAAGAAGAGGAGGAAAAGGAGGAGAAGATAGATCGAGATAATTAGACTCCGGACTTGCAATATTTCAAAATGTCCACGAGCATCAAACTTCTAACCAGTTAATCTGCTTCGCAGAAGTTTCAGTTTGGAAGTGAAACTTCTTGGCACTCGCTCACAGAAGGGACTGTTGTTCAGTGAACAAGGTAGGTTAACACTTGCATGCTCTGAGGTTGATACTCAGTACTAAAAAGATAATTTGAAATGTGAAATCCTATGACCCAAGCATTAGTCGGCTTCTTAATGCCTAGGGGTCTTGACATCGTTCATTTTCTCTGTCTGATAAAAAATTAAAAGGCAAAGCTGGGCTTGGTGGCTCATGCCTTTAATCCCAGTACTAGGGAGGCAGAGGCTGGCCAATCGCTGTGAGTTCGAGGCCAGCCTGGTCTGCAAAGCGAGTCCACGACAGCCAAGGCTAACACAGAGAGACCCTGTCTCAAAAAAAAAAAAAAAAAATTAAAAGGCAGGAAAAATCTTGAACACCACAGAAAACAGTGGAGAAATCTCAAACACAGCAGAAAGAGGAGGCAGTTGAAGAAAGGCATTTATTAGGGGTGACAACACACACACACACACACACACACACACACACACACACACACACACACACACACACACACACACACACACACACATGCTGCATGCACATAGAGAAAAGGACCCTCTGCAAGGCAGATGGTGGTCTCAGGAACCAAAGATCCCGTCCTCACTTGAAAGCTGCTTTTTTAAAGTCTCTGATGGGTTTTCCTCCCCTATTTTAGGGTCAACCGGCTTAAAGAAAGGCACACTGGCTGACTGGCCCACAACTCCTGTGTCCTGATCCAGCCTTGAACTTGTTGAGCAAACAGGGGCCTGCTGACAGGAGACAAAGACTGCAGGGCTTTATTTTAAGCTACCAGGCTTTTGTCTCAGGTCAGCAGGGTGAGGAAGAAGCCAGCCATCTTGCAAGTCTGTCGCCTTTATTTCTAGCCATGACCCTTCCGTATCTGCCGGCCTACCAGGGAATCTGTCTATCTCCTAGTTCCTCAAGCTCAGACTGGCATGTCCACCTTCCTGCATTCTACAAAGGTCGGGAGAAAATCAAGAGTCTACCCATATATGCGGGATGAACAAATTATGTGTGTGTGTGTGTGTGTGTATGTGTGTTACCAGGTAAACTAAGGTTACTTTGGGGGTCCATAGTCTCATTAACAATAGGCTCAATTAACAAAAGACTCAAAAGGAAGTTCATGGACACTTCTACTAGAATGTAAGAGAAAAATTAAATGAAATATTAAACATTAAATGAAAATATCGGCAGCTGGCAGGATGAACCTCAAACATTCTGCTGCCAGGCACAAAAGGACAGACATATGAGAGAAAGGGATTGGGCCTGGGCAGAAAGCCCTGGGCACAGCGCTCAGTGACACAGAAAGGACACAAGGGACAAACACAGGATGGCTCCACTCTCGTGATGTAGCCAGAAGTCGAAAAAGACCAGGCAGACAGAAAGTGGTTCAGCCAAGCAACCAGGAGTTTGCATAAGCCACATCTTCCTCCCCTCTGACCCCAAGGAGCTCTCAGCCATGCTCAGAGAACCCTTCACACCCATCTGTATCAGGTCATTTCCTCAGTGATAGTTTTAGGTGCTGAGCAGACACCAGGGGACAGCAGGCAGTCCTGTCCTGGGCCAGGGAGGGTCCTGGTTCCCACACACTGCATGAGTTAGAATGGCCCCCAGGAGGCAGGCTCAGTGGCTCCAGCCTTATCTCTTACAGCTGATAACAAGAGACAAGTTCCCTCTCTCTCTCCCAGTCAGCCACTGCCAGGCAAGCCCTGCCTGCTGGGTCTCCCTGGTGGCAGACATGCAGCATGCTCTGTCTGGGGTGACATGCCAAAGTCCTCCTTTGATGGGGAGTAAAAGGCTCATCCTGGACCACAAAGGCCTGCTGCAGAGCAAGTGACAGTAGAGTGAGAAAGCTTATCAACTGTTCTGTCACCCAGGGCCTCTCTGATGCTCCTCAGGCCCCTGGGCCTTAAGCAAACACTAGCCAGAGAGGCATCCCAGGCTGCTCCTTGGCTCTCCTGTCTGCCAGGCAAGGCGGTTCTTTCCCTTTGTCTACAGTTTCCACCAAGAAAGTGCAGATTTCCCAAGCCTCTTGTAAGCACTGGACATGTGGCTCTGGAGGTTTAGCTCCTGCCTAGCAAGCAAATCAGCCACAGGCCAACAGCAGCAAAGCAGACATGTGGGTGCCACAGTGTCTGGGACCTGCTTTTTGTGACTCCATGAAAATTCATCCTGGGAGGAAACGGGATTGGCAAGGGTCACACTTACAGAGAGAGTCTGATTTCCTGGGTCAATTTCCCAGCTCTCGTGGAGGCTTTGAATTGTACACTATGAAAGTTTTGGTAATAGAAATTGTGTGGAGAAGAGGTACAATTTAATATAGCTTCTTTACATCTCTATCTACTGCAGGACATAGCTGACATTCCCCGCCCTGTATCCTGAACTTTCCAGGGCAAAGGCTTTTTTTCCCCCTTTACCATATAATCTTGGCCTTTTGTTGCTCTTGCTTCTCTCTCTCTCTCTCTCTCTCTCTCTCTCTCTCTCTCTCTCTCTCTCTCTCTCCTCTCTCTCTCTCTCTCTCTCTCTCCTCCTCTCCTCCCTCCCCCTCCTCCCTCTCTTTAACCCTGCTTTAACCTACCTTGCATGAATAGCAATCCAACATCCTCATTTTTTTTTTTTTAATTATAGGAAAAGCGAAGAATGTTAGCACCTATGCGGCTCCACAAAAGTGAAGGCTGCCTAGCAACCTATGACATCATCACCTGCCTGGCACTAGGTGTGCCAAGTGCCCAGAATATAAAAGGGCAAACCCACCTCCTCTCTCTCTCTCTCTCTCTCTCTCTCTCTCTCTCTCTCTCTCTCTCTCTCTCTCTCTCTCTCTCTCTGTCTGTCTCTCTCTCTCTCTGGAGAGCTCCTCCCCCTCCCCTGCTCTCCCAAGCTTCTAGAATACATTTCTCCATATTGTATCTGTTGCCTGGTATCTTATTTTTTAATCATAACAATCAGAAAGTTCTCAAAGCTTTCTGTACAATGAATATTTATTTATTTATTTATTTATTTATTTATTTATTTATTTATTTATAGGCAGGGTTTCTCTGTGTAGCCCTGGCTGTCCTGGAACTCACTATGTAGACCAGGCTGGTCTTGAACTCAGAGATCTTCCTGCCTCTGCCTCCCGAGTGCTGGATTTAGAGCTCAACACACTGAACCATTTTTCTAAAATGTTCTTGCATTTCTTGCAAAGAAATACACTTACTTGCTTAGCATATTAATTATTTTCTTTAAAATATATATTTATATATATATATATACAATTATTGAGCTCATGTAGAAGTTTGTATGATTTGAAACAATAAAATGTCCCTTTTTGTACATATAATTGAATGGTGTTCTTTACCAGCGATAAGTATTGCATTTAAAAGTGCATTTTCATGTCTCACTGAAATCCTAAGGCCCCATCCTCTCTGAGTTTTGCTGCCTGTGTCTGCCAGTCCCTGTCTGACCCTGGAAGCTGACAGAGCCCTTCACTGGGAGGTCACAGGCTGGGGAGGCTCACCAATTCCTTCCTGGTTTACCAATCTCTCTGAAGAAGCTTTCCTTTAAAGGAAAAATAAATCAAGTTGTTGCCCAACATTATTTCAACTTCAGAGAAAACAATTTTTTTTTTTTTTTTTTAACTTTTTCAAGACAGGTTTTCTCTGTGTAGCCTTGGCTGTCTTGGACTCACTTTCTAGACCAGGCTGGCCTCGAACTCATAGAAGAGAGAATTGCATACCCTGGAGTCACAGGCTGTTGTAGGCCCCCATACGGGTACTGAGTCTCAAATCCTGGCCCTCTGGAAGAACAGCCAGTGTTCCTAGCTGCTGAGCCATCTCTCCAGCCCATTCTACCTTATTCTCTAGGACAGATACTCAAAATCAAACCCCGAGCTCTCCGATACAGCCAGTCTCACGAACCAGCCTGCTCCAGGATCTTGTTTCTACCCCGTGACCTGGAATTACAGATGTTGGACAACAAGCCCATCTGGTATCTATGTGCCTGCTGAGGATCCAACCTAGTCCTCTTGCTTGCATGGCAAGTCCTTTTAATCTCAAGCTGTCGCTGCTCACCACCCAAGCCTGCTGACTGCCATCTTAGCAGGTTTAAGCATCTATCAACTTCCCTAGAGCTACCCGAAGTCCAAGTGTCAAGGACCCTCTTGGGGTTCAGGCATGCTAGAATATACTGCTTTTCCTGGGGAGTCAATACGGAGGCAGCACCCCAGCCTGGAATGAAGCCTGCTTTTGCCCTATATGGGGTTGGCCTCTGAGCCAAGCCCTTCACCCCGCTGTGAACAGGAGTGAAGTGTCCCTGGCAAACTGCTGCCTCATTTTCACCTGTTAGTTTCCACTGCTGTGTGCTCACAGCAGATAGCCGTCCCTGGAAGAGAAGTTCCTAGTGAACCCTAGTAACCCCGGCTCAGTGACCCCCCCACCCAAGATTGTACAGCCGTGACCACCTCCTTGTTATGATATGACTAACTGCCTATCTTGCTTCGGTAACTTGCTCGCACAGATACCCAAAGATTGCTCTGAGTTGTCTTAACCACTTAACTTGGCAGAACAGGGACAATTTTTGCTTGCTTGTATAGATATTGATGGTCCTCATGTGGTTTTCCCCTTTAAGAGGACTTTCCATTCCCCTCCTTCAAGGCAATCTCAAATTTGGCCCAGAGATTGGTTGGCCTGCTGCTAGCAGCTAATCAATAAATCTTTTAATTATAATTAGATTGTGTCTATGATCTTTCCCCAGAGGTCACAAAGTCCATAACAATATCACTAGTTGAGCTATTTTTGATACAGCCAAACTTTATTTTTTTTTTTCCTCCTGTATGCTTTAATCTATTAACCCTGGGTGAGTTAGTGTCCTCTCCACGTCTTGCTGCTTTTTCCTAAGTCTTATTTTACCTAGTAGCAGAGCTCTATAAACCCGCCTAAAGGTGGCTGGGCCCCCATGTTATGGGTTAGAATTAGTCAGCTGCAGGAACTGAATGAGGTTCAATACCCTCCTGCCTGAGGCAGCCAATAGAGCTGGTCAATAATACACTTGTGTGGCTGAAGGTTATCTGTCTGCCCTGTTGGTTCATGGGGCCCCATTGGGCGACAGACCCTACTGTTTGACCTGTTTGGGGAAGGCTGGAACTTGATAGCTTTCCATGATCCATACGCGCGCGCACGCGCGCACATACACACACACCCTAATCTCTCCCACCATTCCTTGTCCTCCTTCTTAAGGCAGAACCAAGGCAGAACTTAAGTCCTTGTGTGTTCAGGACCCCTGAGCTGTGTCAAGAACCACTAGCTTAAGCCGGGCATGGTGGCGCACGCCTTTAATCCCAGCACTCGGGAGGCAGAGGCAGGTGGATCGCTGTGAGTTCGAGGCCAGCCTGGTCCACAAAGTGAGTCCAGGACAGCCAAGGCTACACAGAGAAACCCTGTCTCGAAAAAACCAAAAAAAAAAAAAAAAAAAAAAAAAAAAAAAAAAAAAGAACCACTAGCTTGTCACATTGCTATAGCACAGTAACTGTGGCAGGGTAGTTTATAGAGAACAGAAGTTCTTCTGAGACAGGGTCTTACAGTGACACTCAGCTTGGCCTGGGAATCATTATGTAGCCCTGATTGCTTTGAGTGTATGGCAAATCTTTGTTGGCCCCCTAAATGCTGGGGATTAGGAGTGAGCCTCCACGTCTGGCTAGTTTATTTGTTTGTTTGTTTGTTTGTTTTTAATCAGGATCGATGTAGCTGGGATTGGATTTGTACTCACTCAGTAGGCACAGATGAGAGAATGGCTTTGAACTTCTGAGCCTCTTGTATCCACTACTGAGTGCTAGGATTATAGTGATGGACCACGATGTCTGCTTTATGGGGCACTGGGGATCAAACACAGGGCATCTTGATGCTAGGCAAGGACCCTATCACCTGAGTTAGATCATCACCATTTTTTGTTGAAGGCAGGCTCTGACTTCAAGCTCCAACCTTCCTCCCTCTGGCTGCGCAGTGCTGAGGTCACAAGCAGGTAGCAGTAGCTTTCTTCTGGTTCTCATTTTAGGTATTTTCTGTCCATTTGTAGAAGTTATACTTAGCATATGGTCTTGGGAAAGCTAATTCTGGCCCAAGGATTTGCTCACAGCAAAGACCAGTGCGGCATCCCTATGATTTGTCCTATGGATCTGAGGCCACATTCACTGTTTGAGGCTACTTGGCTGACCCCTGGCCAATAGACCACAAGTGTGAGTCTCCTTTTACTCTGTTTTCTCTTCCCCTCTGTGCCAGGCCTGCCTTCCTTCAGACCCAGAGGCTCCAGAAGGCAGAGAGAGTCTATCACAGCATGCCATGACCTGAAGCTGGGGCTCCCAGGGCTCCCAATGTCATTGATGAGCATGTTTCCCACAAAACTCCTGAGCGGGGTTAATTTTATGAACTGGATAACAGGGTGGCCCAACATTTAGTTAAACATTTTTGTGGGTATATTTTAAGTGTGTGTGTGTGTGTGTGTGTGTGTGTGTGTGTGTGTGTGTGTGTGTTTTGAGACAGAGTTTCTCTGGGTAGGCTTGGCTTGTCCTGGACTCCCTGTGTAGACCAGGCTGGCTTGGAACTCACAGAGATCCGCCTGCCTCTCCCTCCCCAAGTGCTGAGATTACAGGTGTGCCCTGCTGTGCCTGGCTGTGGCTTGGTTTTAGTGCAATTGATTTTAGATGAAACTAATTTGTGAATTGACAGACTGAGTAAAGTAGATTTCTCTTCTTAAAGGATCAATTTGGTATCTTATATATATATATATTTAAATGTACATATGCATGTATGCGCCTGCATGCGTGCATGCGTGCGTGCGTGCGTGTGTGTGTATGTGTGTTTATTTGGAAGGAGACTCCTGTAGGCTACTCTGAATCTAACCTAAGTTTTGATTCTCAGTCCAGACATAGTCACCACAAGGAAAAAGGAATACTTTCTTTCTCCCTAATGTCAAAATGCGAAGACAGGAGATATAGACAGAATAGGGACCCCAGAACAGCACACTGGGGAATCTCCTCCCTAGAGAGCTGGGAAGTCAGAAGACAGTCTGGGTTCCTGCTTCTTTACTGTTTTTTACCCGTGACTGGAAGCCACACAACTGAAACTGAGAGGAAGCACCCGGACACGGGGTTGGGCCAACTCATTCTGATTTTTGCTTACATCCTTGAAAAACCTCCCAGCCTGGCGTGGTGGCACATGCCTTTAATCCCAGCACTGGGGAGGGCAGATGTCTGTAAGTTCGAGGCCAACCTGGTTTACAAAAGCAAGTCCAGGACAGCCAGGACTATTACACTGAGAAACCCTGTCTTGAAAAACTAAAATAATAATAATTAATAATAATAATAATAGTAATAACTATAAATTTTAATTAAAAAATAAAGGAAAGAAAGAAAGAGCTCCCAGGCAGGAACAAGGAATTTGGAGTAATTTATCTGTGTTCCTGGGCTGTCATCACTCATAATGGTTCCAAAATAAACCAACTGTCACTTATCACCTTGAAGATGAGAGCTGTAGTCTTTGCATAAACAATCATGATGCCACAAGGAATGATCCATTTTCTTCTTTCTTTCTTTATTTATTTACTTACTTACTTGTTTGTTTATTTTTTGAGGCAGAGTCTCTATATGTAGTCCTGGCTCTCCTGGAGCTCGCTGCATAGACCCGATTGGCCTGGAAGTCACCTCCTGCCTCTGTCTTCTGAGCACTGGGATTAAAGGTTTGCACCACCACATCCAATCCTATTTATGATCCACTTTCCTGGGAGGAATTACCTAAATGGGATCCAGATACTCACATGAGCCACTGAGTCCTGACCATCAGATGGGTTGGTGGTGAGTGGTTTTGGGGGTCTGGACCTCCCTTGCTTTGGTCAACAGTCCCTTTTTAAATTCTGAGTTGATAAATCAAGGATTCCAACTTTATAGATACCTTTTGTTTGTTTGTTTGTTTGTTTGTTTTTGTTTTTCGAGACAGGTTTCTCTGTGTAGTCTTGGCCATCCTGGACTCACTGTGTAGACCAGGCTGGCCTCGAACTCACAGCGATCCGCCTGCCTCTGCCTTCCGAGTGCTGGGATTAAAGGCGTGCGCCACCACGCCTGGCTTTTTTTTTTTTTTTTTCCCCTTGTCTGCTTTCAAAGTATAGGTTTAGGCTATCTAGTTTGCATGCTTTGAAAGCATTTTTGTCTAGATATTTGGTTTGGGGTTTTTTGGTTTGTTTTTGTTCTTTGTTTTTTGTTTGCTTGTTTTTTGTTTTTTGTTTTTGTTTTTTGCTTACTTGCTTTTGAATCTCTAAAGGCATTTTGGATTTTTGTTTGTTTTTGGAACCTTGAAGGCATTTTGTTTTCTGTTTATTCTGTTTTTTGTCTTGGTTCTGTTTTTTTGTTTGGTTTTTTTTTTTTTGTTTTTTGTTTTTTGTTTTTCAAGACAGGGTTTCTCTGTGTAGCCTTGGCTGTCCTGGACTCGCTTTGTAGACCAGGCTGGCCTCGAACTCACAGCGATCTGCCTGCCTCCTGAGTGCTGGGATTAAAGGCGTGCACCACCACCACCGGCTTTGTCTTGGTTCTTTGGCTTTGAATTTTTTATTTGAAATGTTTTGATTTATTATCATTTGGCTTTTATCTCCTGACATTCCTCCTCAGATGAATAATTATGTGTTTATCTTTAGCTTAGGGATTTTATGAGCACCTAATGAGAAAGACCCAAAGGCAAGAGGAACTTGTTGCCTCTCACCCAAAAATCTGGTGGTGTCAGGGGAACACATCATAGCATGTGGATCAGAGGGAACTTTCCTTGCTCATTCAAGAAGACATGTATGAGGGACTAGTCACCCAATGTGATTTGCATGAGGGACTGGTCACCCAGTGTGGCATGTATGAGGGACTGGTCACCCAGTGTTTTGAGTACTGTCACCCTTATGTAAACGTGCAGAATAACTCCAAGACCCCGTGGAAGAAGAGGATCTCAGGGTTAAAGCTAAGAAAGTCAGTCTCAAAAACAACACATAAAACTGACCCAAAACACATATTCCCCAGCTAGCACAGACAGGCAACCTTTCAGGAGAGAAGATAAGTGTGTGTGTCTGTGTGTGTGTGTGTGTGTGTGTCTGTGTGTGTAAATATAAATATTTATGTATGAGGGACAAGGTTTCTAAAAAGGAAATATCTGAATATAAGACACCATCTGGTATTCTTTTTTTTTTCCGAGTGTTTTTTTTTTTAATTTATATTTTGGGTTTTCAAGACAGAGTTTCTCTGTGTAGGCTTAGCTATCCTGGACTAGCTTTGTAGACCAGGCTGGCCTCCATCTCACAGAGATCCACCTGCCTCTGCCTCCCGAGTGCTGGGATTAAAGGCGTGCGCCACCATGCCCAGCTCACCATCTGGTATTCTAGCTGGTGTTTTATGTATGATAATTATTAACTTGCAAGGATTTGGAAAAATGGGGAGAAACATTTACTACCTCCAAACTGGTTTGTCTTGCATGCTTGAAAAGTCCTAGGCAATGAAAAACAACTTTTTAAAATCACAAACAGGAAGTTCACTCTAACTAAAATATAAAATGATACAAAATTAGAAATTGATAAAGCCGGGCGTGGTAGCCCACACCTATAATCCCAGCATTCAGGGAGGCAGAGGCAGGCAGAATTATGTGAGTTTGAGGCCAGCCTGGTCTACAAAGCAAGTCCTGGACAGCCAGGACTACACAGAGAAACCCTGTCTCAAAAAACAAAGAAAAAAGAAAAAAGAAAAAGATAAGTTCAGGAGGAGAGACGCTCAAGCGTCCAGCGCAACTACACTGAGTGAATCCGTAATGGAGAGAGGGGAAAGAGGGAGTATGTGGGGGGAAATGGAAGACAGGGCAGAGCCAAGCAGTTCCTGCACTGTGGAGAGGAGTGGACAGGAACCGTGATGGTGGCAAGGAACAAGCTGGTATGAGGAGCCTGCATAACCACCTGGGACCATGCTGGTGTCTAGACCCAGCCTGCCACCAAGGGCCATTTTGGATGTCAGTGGCCTGGGCTGCCTCCTGAGAGCCATGCTCCCACACGGGGACACACTGATCGGCGTGGCCTTTGCTGCCATCTGAGGCCATGGCCTGGGCTGCTGCTAAGGGCCATGTCTGGCTCCGTGGTCTTGCCACAGCTGGAATCTGTTGATACCCAAGGCCGTAGGCCATAGGAATGTCCCTGGTCTGGGCTGCTTCCTGAGGCCATATTGATGTCCAAGCACTGTGATGAGCTGGCCCTGCCCCTCACTGGTCACCACACTCAGGAGAGCTGGTCTTGCCCTTCACTGGCTTCAGTACTTGGGAAAGTAAGCTTTTTGGTTTTTTGTTGTTGTTGTTGTTATGTATACAGTGTTCTGCTGTGTGTACACCTGCAGGCCAGAAGAGGCATCAGATCACATTACAGATGGTTGTGAGCCACTCTATGGTTGCTGGGAATTGAACCCAGGACCTCTGGAAGAGCAGTCAGTGCTCTTAACCTCTGAGCCATCGGGAGAGTGAGCCTTGAACCTTGAACTATACCTGGGCAGCACAGTAGAGCTGGCCCTGGTGGCAAGAAGGAGGGAGAGCTGGCCCTGAGGACACCAGAGCAGAAAAGTTGACACTACCATGTAATGGAGATAAATATGTTTTTGTTTTGATCCCAAGTGTGAGACGAGGAACAGATTTGTGAAATAGCAGGAGATGTTTATCCACTAGAAGACGAACCACCTGGTGGGGGTTTGGTTTTGCCAGCTGAAACATATCCTAGACTCTGAGAGGAGGATACACACATACACACCTACATACACACACACACACACACACACACACACACACACACACACACACACACACGAGCCCAAAACAAGAGGCTGGATTTTTTCTGGGTCTTGGATTGCTTGACTGTTCACTGCTCCACTTTGGCCAAGCCTCCAGTTCCAGTTGCTCCAGGTTCCAGCAGCAATTTTAGTGGAATTGCTGGTCTGCTGAAACCCTGCTGACTACGGCCAGGGAAATTGTTCCCAGGAACTGATACCCAGAAGCTTTCTTTCTTGTTTTCCTTAATCTTCTTTCCCTCCTGTTTAGGCTAGTCGGGTTGTAAGGGAGGTACGTTCATTTAATAAGTTCATAATAAAGTGTAATTGTTAAGGAAAGTGAGCCAACACCACCCCTCACCTGGGCAAAGCAGGAGGGCTGGTCCTGGTGGTGAGGGCATGGGAGAGCTGGAGGGCTGACCAACTCACCTTCTTCCCAGGCTCAGATCCAGGGCTCTCAGTTGGCCCAACCCAACACCCATCCACCCCATCTATGAACTGCTGGAGTCTGCTGGGTGTTCTAAGGGGCTGGTCCTCCAGGTGCAAAGCCCTAGGATCTCCATGGTACTGGGCAACAAGGGGATTGCTGAGAGAAGTTCTGGGCTAAGACCTAGTATTCATAGGATGGGAGAAGCCAGAGGCTTCTCAGCCACCATCCAGCAAGCAGAACTCACCTGCCATTTGATCTGCCTGTGATAACCTGTGCCACCTGCAGGCAGAGCAACAGGCCAATACACCAAGGGCCAACACTACTGAAACCATGAGACAAAATAATAGCCTTGCCTCTTTTTACGTGCATTTCCTCAGGTATTTTGTCAAAGTGATAGAAACTTAGTAATAGAGCCAGAATGCATTCTAGGCAGAGGAAAAGAAAGGAGAGAGAGAAGGAGGGAGGAGGACCCAGACAGCGGGAGGAAGAAGCAGGATGCACACTGGGAATCTTGAATTAGTGGCAGAGGGCTTTGAACTGGGCATAGTATGCTGATTGTGCACGTAAGAGCTGTATTGTTCCCACCTGCTGGGATGTTCAAACAGGGCTGGAAAGGATTGCTCAAAGCACCCAGGTTTCTCTCAGGGCACTCTGGGTCTGCAAAGAGCCCAGTGGCTCCCTTATCTGCAGTTCATGTTGAAGGGTGAAACTGCTGTGGAGCCCTAGGGAGCTCCCACACAGACTGAAGAGGGTGTGGTGACCCAGATAGGTTTGCAGGGCAGCTCGGTGCTAAGCCAAGTCCTTCCCAGGTCTGCCAAGCCTCAGCCAGTGCAGGTTAAAGCAAGCCCACAAGGACTGTGTGCTTATCAGGCACTGGTGGGTTTGGAGTAGGGAGGTGTAATATTAGCGTGATTGCTGACCCTTGCAGCAGAACTTTGAGGGTTGCTGTTGAAATGTCAGCCCTCAGGGCTCCTCACAGTTCATGGTCAAACTCCCTAGAAGGCTGCTGTGACCTTGACCTTGCAGGATGCTCTGCATGGCTAAGCTGGGGTTTGCTCTGGGAGCTGCTACAGCCACCTGGTGAAGACTTGGCCCAATACAATGGCCCATTCTCCTGAAAGAACGCACAGCCCTAAGGGGCAGGAGTGGGCCATAGTCTCTGGAAGCCAGCTGGGAGACAGTTGGCTCCTGCCTTGGTAGGCCAGCTCCATGGCCGTCTCACCCACTATCCCTGCCCAGGAAGGACATGGTTTTCTGAGATTGGAGACCTGGAAGCCTGATGGGACACAGAGGGTGGGGTATGCTGATGGGACAAAAGAAAAGGGATCCAAAAGTTTCTTTAGTTGTTTTATTGTCAGGCCTGCAGCATGTGTGGCCTCAGATGGACAGGTGAGCCCACAGATGGAAGCATGCAATGTGGCATTCGGTGAAAAGGCTGGCAGACCATCGTAGCTGGCATGGCTCTGCGGGCCCATCACCGAATCCTGAGCCAAATTGATCGCAGGAGGAGGACCTGAGCGGATATCAGGGTTGTGAAGATCCTGGGTTTGATGGTAGTGCCAGCACTATAGCCTCTCCAGCTGATGAGAGATGAGGCGGTTTCCTCAGGGGGTGCCAACAAGGGGTCAGCATCAGGAGTAGCTGCCTTTTTCTTCCTGATCCAGTTAGAAAAGTGGGAGACCTTGATGAAGATGTTGGGGCTAGCGATTGGGTCCAGACATGCTGTGGTCCACCTGGCCAGCCCTACCACATACCAGGCACCATCCAGTGAGCAGACAAGGGGACCCCCAGAATCTCCCTGAGGAGAGAGAAGACATAGGTAGTAGTAGGTCCAGGAAGAAAGGAACACACATTGCCCAGGGCAGAGAGGACTCACTGGGACTAGAGATCTCTACTGCTATCTTGAGTGGCAGTGCCCTTGGGTCTGTCTAGGCTTTTTTTTTTTTTTTTTTAATAAAAACATAGGAGTCTCTCAGGTCAGTATCTTCAGGGCTTCTATATAATAAAGCTGCAAAGGGATCTTGTATAATACCTATCTGGAACAGTCACATCATGCGGAGCTGACCATCTGCTATCTGTCTCACTACCCATACAGGAGAGGACCTCTGAGGACACAGGGGGTGACACTGGCCAGGATTAGAGAGATGACTGAGCTCACCTATATCGGTTGAGCCACTCCCACTTACCCGACAAATGGACTTTTCATTGCTGAGGTCCCCGGCACAAATCATATCTTCTTTTATAGCTTCATAATGAAGGGTGCTGGTTTCCGGAGTCTGGAAAAAGGCTTCGCATTCCTTGTCACTCATAAGGAAGACCTCTGCTTCCTGCAGAGGGAAGGGTGCTTGCAGGAACTCTATGGGAGAGGGATCAGTTGTGAGATGCAGCTGAGGGAAGACCCAGCGCACCTCCCCTCCAGGATGATTGTTGGTGGGGGATAGCCACTCGAGACCACAGTGGCAGGGAGGGCCACCCCATGGGGTCGCAGTGACCAGGCAAAATGGCATTCAAGTGCAAGAGTGAGGGTCTGTGGAAGGTGGGATCGTGCAGAAAGTTAGTGACTTCAAAGGCCCAGCATTGGGCGGAGAAACACTGGGTGCAATGAAAATGGGGCCCCAGGAAGACCTTCCTCAGCAGGCAAGGGGACCAAGGCTACCCCCCTAAAGACACAGAAGCCAAGGAAGGAGCAACTCAGCTTTCAAACAGCTCTGGCTGTTCAAATAGCTCTGTGTCTGCCTCAGGCTGGAAGCAGGGAAAGGACATGGGAGCCTGTGTGTGGCAGTGGCATAGGACATGGGCCAGAAACGCTTAGAAGAAAGGCAAATCCACAAGAACCACTGGATCTGGAGGTGTGAATTCTCTTTCCAGGTGCTCGCACAGATCTGGCCTGGGGTTGCCTCATGGGAGCAGAGTGACAAAAGTGTGGCTCATTACACGCAGGGGCCACTGTGGACATCCTTCAATGGTGGCCAAGGGATGCCTGCATGTAGCAAACCCAAGCCTGGCCCCCAGACCCAGCAACTGTGGTCAGGAGAGGGCAGAACAGAAGATAGCCAACGGTCCAGGCTCTTAGGGTAGCCAGGTTCTCTGTGCCCTGAGAGCTGCCCCAGCCCATCTCTTTTCTCTGTGTTTCCACTCTCATCCCCTGACCTGACCAGGACACCCTACGTACCCAGGCACAGCTCCTTAGAGACTGAAAGTCCATCTCTTCTAATGCTGCGGATCCAATCTTCTGCTGACTAGCCTGAGACTGACACTGAGGCTAGGAGCAGGGAGGAGGACCCTAGCCCTGACCTCAGAGGACCTCCTCCAATCAAGCCCCTCAGGGTTCCTTTGCCAGACCCTACATTTCATGTCAAGCTTACATCGACTCTACTAAACTTGCCGTTATAGTGTCTTAAATCAAAAGCATTCCTCCTGTGTAAAATCCTTGCCCAGGTAGCCTGTGCTCTCAATCTAAACACAGTTGTCCCTTGCTGTCAGCAGGCATTTCCTGTGGCCCAGGACCCCAAACTGCACAGACACTGAGTTCTCTCTGTGTGGAGTACGCAGAGAACCTGTGCATATCATCCTGCACACGTGAAATCCTCTTTAGAGGACACGGCAGCTGACGTGAGGCAAGCGAGAGTCGCCGCTCTGTGTTGTTTAGAGAATGGGGACTTGGCGACCCACTCCCCAGTACTAAGGCTTTTGGTCCCGGGTGTGTGGGTCCGTGGATTCTGATCCACGTGTACACAAGAGCCAATTGTAAAAGCTGCTAGAACAGCTTCCTTGCCTTAAGGGATGGACAGTGGGGTTCAGAGAGGTGAGTGCTCCCCAGTTTAAACACCCCAACCTGCCCCTTGCCAGGGAGAGCAAGTCCCTCTCATCTTAAAGATACCCAGTGTCTTTCCTGGCCAGGGTAGCACCCCCACTGTTTGGTGCCCAGGGTCGACAACACTCAAAACCCTGAATCTTGGGTATCTTTGGGTCAAAGAGCCCACACTTCTGATCTGAAAGGGGGAGGTTTGCTTCTGAAGCAGAAACTGGGGTTCACCAGCCCTGGGAAGGCCTCCCGTCCCTGGCCCCCCACCCCCACCCCCGTTCACCTGCCCTGTACTCACGATCCTCTCTCAGCATTCCCCAGCCGCTTATCCAGCAAGGCTCGTCTGGGAGCACCTTCGTGCTTTCCTCTGGGACACAGGCCGGGAGGATGTGGGAACTGTACACCACAGGCCTGTGAAGCTGAATGAGGGCAATGTCGCTCCTCTGAGGGTGGAACTTGCTGTAGTTCTCGTGCACGATGAACCTATTGACCGTCATCTGCCGGCTGTAGTTGGTCGGACTGCTCAGCTTGCTGTACCCTAGCAGGATCCGGTAGTCAGATGGTTTTTGAGACCTAGTGAGGGGCGAGGGGTGGGGGGTGGGGGGTAGGGAGGGGGGAGGCAGCACCTCTGAGTGTGGAGTCTGCACTGTCACCCTGACTGCCCGACCACCCTGCAAGCAGCCATACCACATGTCCCATCATAGTCCTCCCCTCCTAACAATGGGGTGCTCCTCCTCTTGAAGGGCAGAATGACCTCCAACAGCCTGAGGACTTTGGTCCTTTGAAGGCTTCCAAGCACTTCTCCAGCAAACCCTAGCATCCAAGGAGCCATGGATTTCGTTCCTGTTAAAGAAAGTTCTGAGGTACATCCAACAGCTCTGCTTCATCTTGGAGGTAGAAAGTCTTCCCACTCTCAGCCCTGACCAAATCCCTCTTAAGGCTATTTAAGAATTTGTTTTTCTGGGATGGAGAGACGACTCAGAGGTTAAGAGGCCTGGCTGTGCTTCCAGAGACCCTCAGTTCAATTCCCAGCAACCACATGGTGGCTCACAACCATCTAAAATGAAATCTGGTTCCCTCTTCTGGCCTGCAGGCATTCATGCAGGCAGAGCACTGTATACATACATAATAAATAAATAAATCTTTTTTTAAAAATTGTTTTTCAGGGCTGGGGGAGATGCCTCAGAGGTTAAAAGCACTTGCTGCTCTTTCAGAAGTCCTGAGTTCAGTTCCCAGCAACCACATCGTGGCTCACAACCATCTATAATGAGATTTGGCGCCCTCTTGTAGTGTGCAGGTAAATAATATAGTCAGAACACTGTATACATAGCAAATAAATAAATCTTTTTTTTTTTTTAAAGGGGGAGCTGTTTTTCAGAGCATCTAGGAAGACCTAAAAGGATAATTATAGTTCCTAACTCTGGTCTTTTCCTCCTGCCCCTCTGTTTGAGGGATGGCATCCTAGGGAAGGACACCACTCAAGGGCAGGGCAACAGAACAGCGACAGTACAAGAGGATTCCAGCTGACAGCAAGCTATCCCAGAAGCAGGCCCAGAAGGAAATGGCTGCAGTGTGCTGGGGGATGGTCTGATGTATTTTGATGCTAATTACCGCTTGCTGTCTCTGTGACCCACCTTTTGCTTAATAAAAGCCATCCCACCTGGGCAGGGCAAAGGACATAGGTAGGGCTAGGAGAGAGATGAATTCTGGGAAGAAGAAAGACCGCCATGAAGAGAAAGGAGAGAGACCAGAAGGGAAGAGTTAGATGGAGAAGAAACACATGACAGGCGTGGATGAGGAATCCGGCCCAGATGTAGGACATTAACAAGTATCTGGGATTATGGATGGGAGGTAGCTTGATAGAAATTGGTAGAAACAGATGGCATGGGATTGGGACAGGGATCCCATACCTGCCCCACTATGGGAAGTAGTTTAGAGGATTAATGTCTGCCCTGCCCCAGGTTAACTAAGGCTATTTTAAAATATAACAAGTGTCAGTGTCTTAATGGATTGCTAGCCAGGCATTCTGATCATACTGGTAATCTGATAATTTAAAAACAATAGCCGTGCCTCCTTCACTCCTCTCCTTCTGTCCTAGTGACTCTCTCCTGCACCCATTCCCAGCCGAAGGGCCCTAGGGAGGGAGCACGCACCTTTGCAAGCAGTGGGCAGCACTGGCTAGCCAGTTTTTGTCGATGAGAACTGCTCCACAGATGTGCCAGCCTTGAAAGAGCAGACTGGCCTGCCACGGCCAACGCTGAAGTCTTGTCATCTGACCACCAAAGATCTTCCCTTCGAATTTGTTCTTGCCACATACTGTGGAGACAGTCCCTGCCACGAGGCACCTGCATTCAGGATGCATGTGCTTGGTGCCCCCAAATGTCAGCATCAGCAGGACCCAGGGGGACATAGTGGCCTCTCCTCTCTGTTCTCAGGTGGGCATACCCATCCAAGGTCAGGAGCGAGTGGCAATGCTAACGTGACAAAAAGCCTTGTGGATGGTGGGGGTGGGGTATCAGGCTGAGAGCCTCTCAGCAAAGCCCGCAGAACAGAGGTGAGGACAAGGAGGATGTCTCTGTCAGGCTCTCCTCAGACCTCATTAACTTGGGGAGCACAGCCTTGGAGAGACAGAAAGGAGATACCGTCTGGGAGCCATGGTCTTTTGGGTGGATGTGCCCTCGCATCTCAACCCAATAAAAACTGTGGTGCAGCCTCAGCCTATGACCTTGACCTTAACTGAGGGGTCTAAGCATCAGTGGGAAAAAGTATACTGTATGGGCGCCCCCACTTCCAAAGCCTCATCTTCAATGTAAAGACGGGCATACACCCTCCCAACGGCCTGTGTGCCAAGAGAAAGGGAGGGGATGTGCCCGCCAAATATCCTGCCTCCTCTCGGCATCACTTACCTTTTGGTGTGGACCGGGTGCTCAGCGTGGGTGGGGTTCCTGCTAGGGTCGTGTAGTTCTGGGCATGTAGTGGCAAGAGGGTACAGAGAAGGAGAGCAGCCAGCAGGCAGGCTCCGCCCCCGCCCGGGCCTGATTGCTGGGCCCTGGCGCCCCACATCGCATCTGGCCGGCCTGTCTGGATCCCAGACAGGACCGACCAAAAGCACGTGCAGACAACCGCTGACTCCTGGCAAACTGCCTCGCGGGAGGGCATCTCTCGCCCACCCCGACCTCGCGGGAGCTGAGCAAGTGTGCTGAAAACCTAGGTCCATGGGAGGCAGTCAGTTCTGGAGCCGGACTGTCCTCAGTCTCTTCTCTCTGGCCTCCATGGACACATGGTGTCTCCTAGGGGCAAGAATATTCACTGCATCCCAGAGTTTCCCCAGTTTCGTCCCATTAGGACACGCACTCAAAATAGTCTCATTGCCAGGCTGGCCTGTCGTGTCACCACCATCCATCTCATCAGTCCAAAGTTTACAGAGTCGTCATCTACCTCCTCTGACAGGCTGTGGAAGAGGGTCCCTACCACTAAAATGCTGCCCTAGAGCGCAGTTCTAGAAGTCAAACATTGTCAGCGTGCCTGCTGGGACTAGTATTAAATAAGTTATGTTCATATGCAACAGGTAGCTGGGCAATGAAGAAAACAGAAGGAAGGTGCTGGACTAAAGTGGGTTTTATGCTGGGCAAACTCATTAAAGTTCAAGGCCTAGGAAAACTGTTTCTTCCTCTTCCTCTTCCTCTTCTTCCTTCTCCTTCTCCTTCTCCTCCTCCTTTCTTCTTTAAGCAGAAAGTAACACACATTTGCATTTGAGCACATACTCAAGTTCCACGCCAGGAGATACAAGGTAGATTGAAACAGGGTGTGCTTTCTGTGTGTCCCTAACATTGCTTGGGGGGCAGTTTTGTACCAACGCATAGATGTGTCGAGCACTTCATGGTCACTGTGTGTGTTTCATCAGGCTTTCCAGCATCCATATATAAAGTGCTTCCTACTCTGCTTTGGCCATCTAAAGAGACAAAAGGGGCAGGGCTCTGAGATACACGCCATGCCCTCGGCTTTGATGGAGACCTGCCTGTGAGGAGCGCTCACTCTCCTGAAGTGCTTCCAGAATAGGCACTGAGAAATTGCTTTTAATAGAAAGCATTTTGTAGGTACGTACAGTAACTTAGCTCTTCCTTCACAGAGAATGATAAGTAGTTTTATTCTGAAACAAACATCAGTCAATATGGTCCACAAACCCAGACTCAGGTTTCCCAAAACGACATGTCCCATGGTCTAAGACGTTACATGAACTTCATAGTCACAAAACAAAAATATATAAACCAATGTATTTACTAACTACAGTGGGGAGGATAGTAGGGAGGCACTCACTATAAACTCAAGTTCCTAGGAAAAGCTACGTCGGGGTTAGAGTCTACAAGGGTGAATGACTGTGCTGGGCTTTTCCAATTTGACCCAAACTAGAATCAGATGGGAGGGGGGAAATGCCTCTATCAGATTGGCCTATAGGCATGTTCGTATGGCATTTTCTTGATTGTTAATTGATGTGGCAGGGCTCAGCCCACTGAGGACAGTACCACCCCTGGGCAAGTTGTCCTGGGTGGTAAATAAGGCCCATGATCCCAGAAGTAAGCCAGTAAGCAGCACTCCTCCAGGGTTCCCGCCTCTGCTCTGCTTCCGTCCCCGTCCTGATTTTCTTCAGTGAGAGACTGTGATCAGGACACGTCAGTCAAACAAACCCTGCCTCCCCGAGTTGCTTTTAGTCATGGTTTAATCACAGCAACCGAGTACCAAGCTACTAGATTGAGTGGAGCGTCCAAAATTATTATTTATTATTATTTATCCAATAGCCACAAAGGCACAGAGGAGGGAGATCAGTGGTTAGTAATAGGGCTAAAGGTAGCCCAAAGGGGGGCTGGCCAGGTGGGTCGGCAGTGAAGGGGACCAGAGTTGGGTTCCCAATACCCTCATTTGGCAGTTCACAATCTGTAACTCAAGCTCCGGGGGGATCTGACACCTTCTTCTGGCCACTGTAGCAACTGCACTAGTATGTACATACCCTCACACAGACAGACAGACACATAGACCTATACATAATTAAAAGTAAAACATGATGTTTAAAAAAGTGACTCGAGCTGGGCGTGGTGGCGCACGCCTTTAATCCCAGCACTCGGGAGGCAGAGGCAGGCGGATCGCTGTGAGTTCGAGGCCAGCCTGGTCTACAAAGTGAGTCCAGGATGGCCAAGGCTACACAGAGAAACCCTGTCTCAAAAAACCAAAAATAAAAATAAAAAAGTGACTCTTTATGACTGTTTTTTTCCCTCTGCAGTTACAAAAACTTTCATGAAACTTACTGCATTGGGATATCATGTTTGAAGTAAACTGAATCCATGTTCTTGGGCCATAGTGACTCATATTTGGCTCCAGAATAACTAACACACACACACACACACACACACACACACACATATATATATATATATATTATGAGTCTCTTCTGTAGTTTCTAGATCCTATCTAGTGCCAATTTTGTAACAGAAACGAGTCCCGATCACCAGGGAATTCAACCAGGTGCTCAGATGGAAAGGAGAAAGTCTTTATTAGAAAGACAAGCCAGGCAGTTGAGCTTATGCTCTAGGAAAGACCAGACCCCAGTTACAAATTCACACGGCATATATAGGTTTTCGTACTGGTTTCTTTAATGGTTCCAGCATTGTTCACTGAGGTCTCCAAGTGCTCTTAGCACCTCATGGTCACTGAGGGGAAAAATCCACTGCAATTAAGCATACCAAGCTACAGCACCACATCTCACACCACGAACTTCTAGCCCTGGAATTCACAGAGACCCGCCTGCGTCTGTCTCCCTAGTGCTGGGACTAAAGGCATGGGCCATCACTGCCCAGCATACAGTAGAATATTTCATTACCAATATTTTAATATAGACTTTGAGCACAAGGACTAGGTTAAAGAGAGGTGCTCAGAGAAAGACAGACTCTCGGGTGTGGGTATGGCTCCTTAACTAAGCTTCAAATAAGCACCAGCCATATCCGCTATCTTGATGGCTCTGGAGTTAGATTTTAGAGGGTTGTAAGAATCCTTTTCATCCCCTTTTGGGTGGCTCTATAGTGCCTTGGGTGGGATTATAACCTGATAAAATAAAATCAGGAACCACTAGAGTGACACATAGGGGCCTAGCAGGTGTCTTTTCCTTAAAATTGGGTTTCTGGTGACATTTCTAGGCAACTGCAGGTTTATATCTAATAAAAGAGACAAATCTTTAACAAGTTAACGATACTGGAACGGTGTGTGTGTGTGTGTATGTTTGTTGTTGTTGTTAGAAGCAGGTCTGGGGATGTCTCATGAAAATAATCACACAGTCCAAAGGCAGAAAGTGTTATTTCTGCAGAGGGGCACATAGCCATGCCTAATCAAACACCAGGCAATCAGGCCCAGATGGATCTTAATTCCTAAAGCAAAGCAGTCCCTGTGCCTTTCTCCAAGTGGCCAGAGCTCAGCCTCACAGGCTTCCACTGACTTCTGGGTAAGAGGTTCCTCCCTTTCTCATGTTCCTGTAATTTTTCCTGTCTTTCTATTCAGCATCAGGGTCACCTGCTGACTGGTGTACACAGGCATGTGCGTCTCTCAGGAGGTCTTGCTTAGAAACTGGTAAGGCCTAACCTATCTTGTACCCTTCAAAGATAAACCATCTTCCCCTGCGCGTCTTACCAAGCTCTGTTCCAGACTTCCGAAGGGCACCGAGGATGCTCCATTGTCATTCCAAGTCTGCAGTCACTTTAGACCCCAGAAACAGCAACTCATCAAAGGACAGATCACCCTCCAGGTGAGGAAGTTGTTCTTGATGACAAGGCGGCACCCTGAGGAGCTACAGTCATTTCCAGTTTGTCCTCTCAAACAATAAGGACTTCCTAGGGCCACCTTGCAGAATCAAAACTGAACCAACCATCAACCAGACCACAGCTTGATGGCCACTGCATAGCTGTGCATGCCTCTTGACCTCTGCCCCAGTTCTTACGTTGGAAGCCCATGGCGTTGTGAGAAAACAAACTTGGGGGTCATTGGACCACTCTATCTGTTCATATTGATTAACCCTCCCTCCTCTGCCTTTCACCCTTAATCATCTCTTTAATTGGAATCCTGTGACAAGTGGCAAAGTCTAACCTAACAGAGGTCCCAGAGCCAAGACTTTGGCCCCAAAGCTGTTCACAGTCACTCACTCTGACAGTGTCCTGATGTCTTGGTCACTCTGTGGCTCGGCAGGGACCTGGCACTGTTAAATATGACAGCAGTGGTAAAACAGCACCAGTGAGCCTAGAAAGAAAGTGATACAGATTCCCTTCATGGGTGTGATTTATAAAAACCGAGAAGGCTGTAAAACCATGGACTCAAGATGGCGGGACATTAGACAGAAATAATACAGTGTGTGAAGATTTATACATGATGGGCCTTAAAGGAAAGAAGAGACTTCCCTTTAAAGCCTGGGAGGAGGCTGCATTAAGAATCAAAATTAGCCCTCAGGAGGCAGAGGCAGGTGGATCACTGTGAGTTCAAGGCCAGCCTGGTCTACAAAGTGAGTCCAGGACAGCCAAGATAACACAGAGAAACCCTGTCTTGAAAAGAAAAAAAAAAAGGTCAAAATTAGAGGTGGGAGGGAGGAAGGAGAGGGGAGCATGCTTCCATGATAAGAGTGGAAAGTAAACGCCAGAGGAGCCTTTTCAGAGAGCAGCCTTCATTCTAGAACAAAACCCCAATCAGTCTTCCTCAGGAGAATTCTGCCAATCCCCAAACAAAGATAAAACATAATAAAATAAAAATACGACTTGAAAACCAAGAGCCTCCAAAAGGAGCTTCAAGGGTCTTCTGAGCTCCAGGTCTGTCATTTGGCCTTTGTGGCGATCCTATGAAAGTGGCAGATTTCCAAAGTCCACGTTTTCTAGATGAGAATTGAGCCAACTGAGATATTTAGAGTGTGTAGCCAGCAGGGTGCTAAGAAATGCAGTGCTGGAGGCACTCCACTGGGTGCCGCCTTTTCCCACCACCACCCAAGAGAAGCTGCAGCCGAAGATGTACTGTGACCACGGAGTTCAGTGAATTCTGAAAGTTCAGTACCGAACCAAGGGAAGCTCATAGCTAATAAACCTACAGATTACATGGCTAAATAACCATGCTCCCAGTTGGGCGTGGTGGAGCACGCCTTTAATCCCAGCACTCGGGAGGGAGAGGCAGGCGGATCTCTGTGAGTTCGAGGCCAGCCTGGTCTGCAAAGAGAGTTACAGGACAGTCAAGGCTACACAGAGAGAAACCTTGTCTCAGAAAAAAAAATGTTCCCAAAACATGGGTTTACATAGGACATTATTAAAAATCGGTCTCATGTCTGTAGTACTTTGTAATGTGGGTGCTAGAAAACAAAACTGTGGGTGCATCAGTGCTGTTCTGAGACTGCCTCCCACCCCCACATGGCACCGTCTCAGTCCAGAGGATTAGAACGTTTCTGTCTACAGAGAGGGGTGCCAGGCCATTTTTGCCTTCCACCACCCACTAACTGCATGATCCCAGGAAATGTGCTTAACAGGGCCAGGATCAAATGTCCTAACCTGCAAGCTGGAGGGCATATCCACTCTACAGACCCACTTCAAGAACGCAAGGCGTTCACAGCTGTCCACGGGGAAGGCACCTGGAACTGAGGTGAGCGCTGAGCTTGGCCGGAAGGCTAGCAGCTACTTGCACTGCCCTGCACTGCATATAACTCACTGCTGCCCCCAAGTGGGAAGTCAAGAGAGGACGCGGTTTGCCAGAGACTGCAACAGCGACTGGGTGATGAAATCAATGATTGGATTGGAAAAGAGAAGGAAAAGTGTAGCATCTTCCAGTTGGGCGAGGAATTGCCTTGACTTCTTGGAGGCTGAGATCTAGCAAGGTCCAGAGATTGATACCAAAACCACAAAGTTATAGAGTTTTGGGTGACTGTTCAGACAGTAAACTATCTCTGTCACTTTGGAAGCTGCTAACCTGCATTTCCTGTTTACTCAGGAAATTAATTTTATCCCTTCTCAAGTCTCTGATGGAGTTGAAGACCAGACAGTTTAGTTTTACAATTAAGCTTAGTTGTTAAGAGGTTAAGATGTTTTTAGGTCTAGATAGATGTTTTAAGTTAATCGAGATGCTATAGGATCGGTATTGATTTACATTCAGAATTTTCGACTCACCAAGATAGGAAAGATGTTTTCTTCAAGGCTGCCAAATGCAAATAGCCAAACCTCTGTGAATGTAACATTTATACAATTCCTGATTGTGTCATGGTTCTTTTTGCTGTGTGTAGTTTATTATATGTGTGTGTGTGTGTGTGTGTAATAATATCAATGTATATGTAAAAAGAATTAATTTAAAAATTAAAAAGACAGTTGACCATGTCCCCTGGAGGGGGAGACCTGGTGGCACTCAGAGGAAGGACAGCAAGTAGCCAAGAAGAGACTTGATACCCTATGAGAATATACAGGGGGACGTAATCCCCCTCAGGAACAGTCATAGGGGAGGGGAATAATGGGAAAATGGGGGGGGGGGGAGGAATGGGAGGATACAAGGGATGGGATAAACATTGAGATGTAACAAGAATAAATTAATTTAAAAAAAAATAAAATAAAAATAAAAATTAAAAAGACAGAAACAAAACAGAAGTACCCAACAGAAAATTCCATTGCTGCCTTCTCCTCCTCCTTCTTATCTTGCAAAGTCAATCAATTAATCAATTAACTGTGGCAGAGCAAATGTACCTGTCTCTCACAGGCATGCCCAGAGGCTTGTCTGCTAGCTGACAGGATTATTCATCACACACTCACGACTTTAATTTCTCCCCAATGCTGCCTATGGACCAAGCCTCATATATGAGGCTTACTTTATCATTGAGTCACACTCTGACACATGTAAGTCTTTGTTTGTTTGTTTGTTTGTTTGTTTGTTTGTTTGTTTGAAACAGGGTCTCTCTACATAGCCCTGGCTGTCCTGGCACTCACTATGAAGCTGAGGCTGGCCTTGAACTCGCAGAGATCCACTTGCTTCTGCCTCTAGAATGCTGGAATTAAAGGTGTATGCCACCATGCCCATCTGTCCTTTTTTTTAAGATTTATTTATTTATATAAACAGTGTTTTGCCTGCACATACACCTACACACATGAAGAGGGCATCAGATCACATTCTAGATGGTTGTGAGCCATCATGTGGTTGCTGGGAATTGAACTCAAGACCTTTGGCAGAGCAGCCAGTGCTCATAACTTCTGAACCATCTCTCCAGTCTGCCTCCCCACCCCACCCCACCCCCCGCCTTTTTTATTTTTTGTAATGTATGTTTGTGTCAGTATGTTTCTGGTCCCTAAAGAGGACAGGTGTTAGCCACCTGATATGCATGCTTGGAACAGAACTCTGGTCTCAGAAGCAGGAGGATGACTGTAAACTTAATATTGGCCTGGTCTGCATAATGATGTCCAGGATATCCAGGGTGACACAGAGAAATCATGTATCCAGACAGCAACAACAAACTACACGCAAAGAAAGACAGAGCTCAGGCCTTCTGGAGGAGCAGCCTGTGCTTTTAACTGTTGAGTTTCCTCTCCGGCCTGCAAGGGACTTTTTAGGAAAACCAACAACAACTTTCCATCCCTTTTGAAACCAGCCTGGATCCCTGAGCCTGGCTTGCAGGGCCTCACTAGCCCAGGGCCAAAGATGGAGCAACAAACAAGCTGGTTCTCTGTTGACTGCAGTCCTGAGCAAACCCACCTCAGTGGAGACAACCGAGCATAACACCTACAGGCAGACTCTGCTCCTCAGCGTGATGAGGCAACCCTAGACGATGCTAGTGAAACTTTCATTTTTATGATTTCACTATTTCTTAAATTGCCACCATATCAAAAGAATGGTCAGACGCAAGATCAGCTCCCAGAGAAACAAGGAACTAAAACTGTATGTAACTCCACAGGTGGTGGACTTGCCTAGGTTAAATGAGACCTTTGCGTCCATCTTCAGCACGCCAGAGAAAACCAGAACAAAACCACTGGTTATGCTTTGTTGGCGCTGGCTCACAGTAAGATGTTTGCTGTACAACAGTGAGGACCTGGATTTGCCTCCCAGAACCTACCTAAAAGATTGGCCATAGTGGCACCTGCTTGTAATACCAGAGGTAGAGAAGCAGAGACCAGCAGATCCCAGGGTTCTCTGGTCAGCCAGCCTAGATAAATTGCTGAGCTCTAGATCCCAGTGAGAGAGACTTTCTCAGAACCACAACGTGAACACTTCCTGACCCAATACCCTTTAGCCTCCACATGTAAGCATATATACATGTAACCATGATCATGAAAATATAAACACACACACACACACACACACACACACACACACACACACACACACACATTGGCCTCTAGCTGGACCAAATGAAGTATTGGTAGTATTATAATTTTATGCCCTGTTAGGATTCTGCTTCAGTGTGCCAACCTGTGATGTCATTGCTTACCTGTCACAGGGGCGTGGCCCTGCCCAGGGCCATATAAAAGAAACAGAAGAAAAGACCCTCCATGAGCTCTTATTCTCTCTCTCTATCCTTTCTATATCCTCTCTCTTTCCTCTCTCTCTCCTTCTTTCCTCTTCTCTCTCTCTCTCTCTCTCCTCTCTCCTTTCTCTCTCCTCTCTCTTTCTCTCTCTCTCTCCCCCTCCCTCTCTCTCTCCTCTCTCCTCTCTCTTCTCTCTTCTCCTTTTCACTCTTCCTGTCTCCATATCTGTCTCTCACTGGGGTACCCCTCCCTCCTTTCCTTCTCCCCCCATGCTCATTTAATAAACCTCCTATAACGTAATATCTGGTACCTTGTATCTATCATTATCTTATTCTCATGTATAAAATTGGTGCGTGTGACTCGGATATGAAACCCAGAGGGCCATTCTGTTGTCTTCACAGTGGAATCCCTTCTCCCTTTACCATCCGTAACAGATTTCTCTACGTACTCTCCTGTTTCCCACTGCCTCCCACTAACCTAGCCGCTTTCCCCCAGACCGTGGAGAAGCCTTCCCGAGCAGCTTTCAAGACTGCTGCTGAGGTAAACAGAAGCTCTCTTTGTCTCGGTTTGCTCCCAGCCCTAAACTTAGCCCCTAGAACACTCCGGCACTGGGCTTCCTGTCCCTACAGCCTGCGCAGGGGAATTGGCTAGGAGCTAAACCCAGCTGCAGGGCTCCATTGCGTAGTTCATTAGAGGCAGGTGGGATAAGGGATTACACTGCACGGTGCGCGCTGGGGCCGCCAGATGGTGCCTGCTACTGCCACCCTATGGCCACCTTGTGCAGCTGTGATGTTCGAAAGCAGCCCAGACCCTTTCTGGGGTGCTTGAGGACTGCCTGTTCTCTTCCACTTAAAAACATTCTTGGGCCGGGCATGGTGGCGCATGCCTTTAATCCCAGCACTCGGGAGGCAGAGGCAGGCGGATCGCTGTGAGTTCGAGGCCAGCCTGGTCTACAAAGCGAGTCCAGGATGGCCAAGGCTGCACAGAGAAACCCTGTCTCGGACAACCAAAAAATAAAAAAAATAAAAAAATAAGAAATAAAATAAAATAAAAACATTCCTACGCCTACGCAGAGAGACCCTGTCTCAAAGACAAAACAAAACAAATTCTTACACATGGCCTGGCCCTGTGCGATAGCTAACTTCCTGCCTCTGCCCTGATCCCTCCCTCTTTCCACCACGAGTATCCTAGAGAGTCAGTGGATGTGCATTTGCACAACCCCTACTCCCTGAGCCCAGCCTGCCCAAAGGAAGGCCAGGGTGGAGTCAATCACCTTCATATAGTGACTGGCTCCAGGCCTCTGACCTCTGATAGGCAGCTTTGCTTTCTCTAAGACTATATTTTCCAACTCCTAAAAATAAAAATTGTCTCTAATTTTTTTTCTGCTCTAAAAAAAAAATCTTACGATTGTTTATTCGGTATAAAATTGTTTATTGGCTATGCTTTATCCTGTTCCAAAATGGTTTTGTTACTAGCTTATGCTTTTACTAATTCCTAGACAAGTAAATAAATGCTGTTTCTCTGTCATGAGCTAACCTGGATTCAACCATTCCTGGCTAATAGGTTTGATATGGTTTTTATAATGTTCTACTGTATTAACATTCATTTGTTTACATTTTTGTTTGTTTTTTTGAGACAGAGTTTCTCTGTGTAGCCTTGGCCATCCTGGATTCACTTTGTAGACCAGGCTGGCCTCGAACTCACAGCGATCCGCCTGCCTCTGCCTCCCGAGTGCTGGGATTAAAGGCGTGAGCCACCACGCCCGGCCTGTACTTGTGTTTTTAATGTTCCAACTTAACAGAGATAAAACCTAAGATCTTAGTCTTTAAGTAGTAAGATAGACTATAATCAAAGTTTGTCTATTTAAATATTCTGAAGATAGACAAAACCGTGGTATCACTTCCATTTTAACTAAAAGGCTGAGGATGTTTCCTGGATACCCATATAGGAAACTGGTAAAAAAATAATTTTAAAATCTTTAAAATCCAAGAGGAACCTTCCCGACAGGCAAACTATTCTCCAGACCTTAGCCACTGCCCTGAGGAAAAAATAGAGGCCTGCAATATCCTTCCCGCCGGGGTCCAGCCTGAGCCAGCTCTGCCAGGGACCTGTATCGGGTGCAGCCAAAAGGAGATACCGGTCTCACAGCTGCTACAGCCAGAATGGGACACTGGTCCCACAGCCTAGTCTGATGGCAAATTGTCCTATGGATGTCAGAGTGTCACACGCAGGTTTGTCTCTGTGCCAAGCCAATGGATTTAAAGCAACACAAGAGCTTTAAAAATTTCCAGCCTTCAAGCTCTTTGACCTGGTGGAGTACAGGTGGCTCTTAGATTCAGCAGCCTGTCCAAAGCCAGGGTAATGCTCTAGGCCTGTTTTAACCTCATACTAAGGTTACATAGCCACATGGCCAGCTCCTCTCATGGGAGACTTCAGGTACCTTCCTAGCCCTCTTCCTATACAGGAGACAAACTTTAACTGTCAGGTCTGGATACAGTGTACCTTGTTATCATTCTTTTAGCTAAAGGACACTGACTACTTACAATTTCACTTACTGCTTAAAACTTCCAAGAAGGTGCTTTAAGAACATGTTTTTAAGTTGGTAAATACAAGTTATGAAGGTTAAAATGTCTAAAAAGATGTTTTATTCATCCTGTTGCTGTGCTATTGTTGTATTAACTGTTCAGAGTGTTAACACTGATCAACAGAACTCTAGTTTATTAATCTAACTATAGAAAACATTCCACTGTACAATCCTATCATAGTTCCAAGATGTGAAATTTCCTTTTGTTTGCCTTTCTCTTTAAATGCCTCTCATTGTGCTTAAATTATCCAGTCTTCTAAACAGAGAAAAAAAAGCCTCTCTTCTCATGATGTGTACTGATGCTGAAGTGAGCGTTTGCCTTCTGCTCCGCATGAGATTTCTGTCCTCCACGTTACTGTTCCACAGAGACCAAAAAGGCTTCTGCCTTCCCTTAGCTCACCTCAGAGTATTTGTGCTTTTTTTTTTTTTTTCAGTATTTGTGCTTTTAACACAAAGTTCTTTTCCCAGTCCTCTACCATGCCCATGCTGTATGTCTACTGCCTTTTCCTACAGTGTGTTCATGTCTATAATGTATATTTCATTACAGATTTCAAACAATGATGGTGCTAAATTTATCTCCCTTTGTGAACTTAAAAGGAGTCTTATAAGCTGCAGGAAATCCATCTCTCAGGTCAAATGGAATCCAAATAAGCACTGTCAATCCGAAGCCTAAGTTTCTCACCTATCGCTTATCTCTAAGCATGGGGATTCCTTCTCCTTTTCCCTGGTTTTGGGACTCCCCTAACTGATTGCCACCTTTCTGCACCCAACACCAGCTAAACTCCCCGCTTCCTAGTCTAGTAAACACTTCCCTTTGTCTGAGAGACGCGTCGACACCTCTCTGGTTCACTGAGAGCAGAGGTACCGAACCCAAGTCCTCTTCACTGACCTACAACTAGGCTTGTTCCCATCGGGTGAGCTTTCAGACGCAGCTTCCTTCCTGCAGGTGTCCTCACCATCTGCAGCTGCTGTCCAAATGCCAGTGCATGGGGTTGCCACAACTCCGGGCCAGCACAATCCACCATCCAGCTGAGCTCTTGGTTGCTGGTCAGGGATGATGAGCCGCTGACCAGTCTGCACCTGTTCCTTGGGTCATTATCCATTTTGGGGGATGCTCTAATGGGTTACTGACCTCACCCTAATGGGTTACTGACCTCACCTCCCCATGGAAAACATCCAGATGCCTGTTTCTCCTAGCATGCCTTTGCAATGTCATTTAGAGAATCTCAAATCCCTACGCCCACATTAAGGGCTTCTAAGCTTCCACGCCTCTGTAACCAAACTTGGACAGATCCAAAACTAAACCATTTTTAATTATTGCCAACAATCGGGTAAAATGGAAGGAAGTTCCCCGTGTTCAAACCTTTTTCTCTGCTCTCCCAAGAGTTTCAAATGTATACCAAAAGGGAATTTTCTCCCTAACTTACTAACTTTGTCTTCTGCCCACATATATGTTCCAGCATCCTGCCAGACTGCCTACATCTGAGACATCGTCAAAGCAGCTGCCCACGAGTGCTCCTGTCCAACCTCACAGATTGTGTCAGTTGGACCTGCATTGTTCCTCCTAGCTAGACCTGCATTGCCCTTCCCAGCTGCAGATGTTCTCAGATCCTGGACAGTAAATGCAACAGCCTGTTCTTCCGGAACCTGGCCAGCATTTCAGCCTTTTACACCCCCTATCCCTGCCCTATAGTCAGCAGGAAGTAGTTAAGACGATTACTTCGCCCCTTATCCATTTGCAAAAGGTTAATATGCTATGCTCCAGGCCCTGGACAGACAGCTCCAGGTTCCCCCAGCACTCCTCGGTCCCTATCTGCTGCAGGACATGGCTGACATAGCCTGCCCTCCATCTTAAACTTTTTAACTTTTTCTTCCCCTTCACTATATAATCTGGACATTGTGTTGCTCTTGCTTTTCTCTCTCTCTCTCTCTCTCTCTCTCTCTCTCTCTCTCTCTCTCTCTCTCTCTTCCCCTTACATGGCAACCAAAAGCTGCTTCCAATGAACTTACATTTATATACTTTAACTTATCTTATATAAAACAATTATCTTATATAAAACAATTCACACACACACACACACACTCGCTCGCGCTCTCTCTCTCTCTGGGGTACCCCTCCCCCCTTTCCTTCTCTCCCCATGCTCGTTTAATAAACCTCATGAAACCTAATATCTAGTACCTTGTATCTATTATCTTTTTCTCATATATAAAAGCACGGCCCTGGCCAGTATATAGAAGATCAGACCTCACCCCTCCCTCTTACGTCCTTTCCTTTCTCTCTCATCTCTCTCTTACCTCTCTTTCTCTCTCTCTCTTTCTCTCTCCTCTCTCTCTCTCTCCTCTCTCTCTCTCTGGGGTGCCCCTCCCCCCTTTCCTTCTCTCCCTATGCTCATTTAATAAATTTCCCCATATAATATCTATTGCCTGACATCTTATTTTCTTATATATTAAAATGCCCCCCAATAATATGCACATTGAAATACAATGCTGCTGCTGAGGTACTAAGGAGTGGGATCAGGTGGAACTTTATTCCCTGCCCCCCTCAAGACAGGGTTTCTCTGTGTAGTCCTGGCTGTCCTGGACTTGTAGACAAGGCTGGCCTCGAACTCACAGCAATCCACCTGGCTCTGCCTCCCAAGTGCTGGGATTCAAGGCATGCACCACCATGCCTGGCTTCAGGTGGACCTTTTAAAAGAATTGTTTAGATTTCTTTGCTTGTTTCATGTGTATAAGTGTTTTGACTGTGTACCACATGGCTGCCTGGTACCTTTGGAGACCCACAAATGCTCTTAACAGCTGAGCCATCTCTCCCACCACCACACCCCAGGTGGGACGTTTAAGAGGCAACTCATTAGATTATTCTTTGATTGACTGATGGCCTAATGGGTTCATTCAAGGTGGTTGAGGAAGGCAGTTTGACTCTGGCCCCTTGTTTGTGTCCCTTTCACCAAGCCATGTCTTGCCCCACCTTAAAGCTCTGCAGAGACTCCACAAGCTGAAAAGGCATTACCAAATGCCACCCTGGTCCTTGGCCCTTTCCGCCTTCAAAAACTAAGTGACTCAAATAAACCTTCATTCTCTGTAAATTACCAGCTCTGGTATTTGTTACATTTCTGAGGCCACTTAAAAAGACAGGAGGCAGAAAAGAGCCCAATCTGACCTCAGGAGACAGGACTGTTCATTTCAAACTGTGAAATAAACACAGGAGGAAAGGAGGGGAGTCTGGCAAAAGGGAAGAGGAAAGTTGGAGCTAATAGAAGAGGTTTGGGGGATGGGAAAGTAAACTCCACCGCAGGAGCTATGTGAAATCTTTCTACTTCCTGGAGTTGGTCCTCCAGACAAAGCTGTTTTATCTTTAGAAACCGCCTTGCCTGGGGCTATGGTGATGCAGGTGACAGTGGGGCCAAGTTAGGCCGCGGCAGGAAAGGGGAGGGAGATACTGTTTCAACACAGGGCCTTGGTCCAGCAGGGGTTTCCAAGGTTTGTTTATTCTAACAGCGTCCCATTATAATAACAGAAAATAGATGAACGGAATCAAGGCAAATATTAGAAAGTTGCAGGGAGGGAATAGGATGAAAGAGGGAGGGAAGGGGAACAGGAAGATACAAGTGAGGGGATAACAGTTTAGATATAATATGAATAAATTAGTTTTTTTTTTTTAAGTTGCACACCTGTGGCTGAGGCTAGGGAAGCAGCAGGTGGGAGGAGGCCTTTGCAGCTCGATGTGTTGCCCATGGCAGCCCAGGGGACAGCATATTTCCAGAACACAGTCACATCTTTTCTCCTCTTTTTTTTTTTTTTTTTTTTCTTTTTTTCCCCTCCATTTTTTCAAGACAGCGTTTCTCTGTGTAGCCTTGGCTGGCCTTGAACTCACTGGGATCCACCTACCTCTGCCTCCCAAGTGCTGGGATTAAAGGCGTGCACCACCACAGCCCAGCATCTTTTCTCCTCTTGCCTGTACCCCTCTGCATCTCCCGATTGGCTTACTGTTTGTCCTTAAAGTGTTTTCCTCCTGTTCCATCTCACACCCACTGCTGTTTTCAAATTTCCATATTCCTTTTCAGGAATGGGTCATTTTCCTGAGGCTATTGGCATGTTTTTCTTCGGCCACTGTTATTATGGACCGTTTTGCATGCAGCTCGCTGCACATAGAAGCAGTCCACATTGTAGGCAGTCTCAAGACAGTTTCACTTTCAAGGCTCATTCGTATTACTGGGTATGTACTTCTCCCCGTTCTGTTGAAGGTTTAGCTCTTTTCAGAGAGGACATTCTTGTAAGTGGGATAAGTGGATCATGGCATACAGATGTTCACCTTGCCAGTTGCCCCGCCCCCTGCCCCACCCCACCTTGTCCAAGGCACTCCCTACCCATAATGACGGTGGCAACCTTTGTTCTTAATATGCAAAAAAAAAAAAAAAAAAAAAAAAAAAAGATGAAAACCCCAGTGGAGAAATAATGAGGGATATGAATGTCATCATAAACGCTGAAACCTGCTTAACTTCACTAAGAATTAGAGACTTAGGAATCCCAGCAAATAAAGGACGAATCTTAAAAATCGAGGAAAGGCAGCGTGTGTCATGTTCTGAAGTCCTAGACGGAAGTGAGTTGAGCGAGCATCCATCATTCTCAGCTACCTGACATAATGAGGCCAGCTGCCTCGAGGCTCCTGCAGACAAGCCTTTCCCACCACACTGGACTATGAGCCCCAACAAGTGAACCAAAACACCCTTACTCTCTCACTTTGTTCCTTGACAGCAATTTGACCACAACAGGAAGAAAGGCAGCTGGAACACCTGCCTAGACCCTGTTTTGAAACTAAAACAAAAGCTGCGTTGTTGTTAGGTCTCCAGACCTTACAAGAATGCCTTTCTGTTTCCTAAACCTAATGCATTCTGCAAATCGTGTTTTCAACCCACCCTGAACTTGTAAGCCCATGATGTATAGCGAGCCCTTTGCCTTGCTAACCCCCTGAATACCTGTTAGGACTCCCCTTCCACAGGATATGTTCTTGCACTTTTCTACCTCACAGGCAGCTAAGTCCCCCCTACCCTTCTCCCCAGGTGCTGCTGCCACACTAATCTACCCCACAGGCTGGCAGCTGTGAGCCCCAAGCCTTGAGTTCCACCCCCACTCTTCTGTCCAGGTGCTAACAGCCAGTTATCTCACTCAACAGCTGTTTTTTGTCAGTCCTAACTCTTCCCCATAAAAGGGACCTCAAAAGCCATGATGGGGGTACTCTCTGAAACCCTAGCGAAGGGAGAGGCAGCTGGCCTGCCAGTTCTAAATAAAGCTTGCTTAATCAGACAGCTGTGGAAATGGTTTCTCTCAGGTCTAACACCACCCGTTCTGCTTTTGCAGCCCTGAGGAACAGGCGCTCCGTGGTAAAGCTCCGTTTTGGTAGAAACCCCAGAAGAAGCTCTGCTAGTGTCTCCCTTGCTGATCACTGATGCCCTTGATTTCTTCAGCAACCACTTATTGCTTCCTCTTCCTGTTCTCGGTGTCTAAAAAACATGGTCCTTTTTAAGCTGTAAAACCCGGTAAGCATGTGGTACCTTTAACCTCTCACTGGGGAGGCACAAATGGGTAGATCAAAGTCAGGTTGTTCTACACAGTGACTTCCAGGTCAGCCAGGGTTACATAGTGATACCCTGTCCCCAAACCAAACACACACACACACACACACACACACACACACACACACACTTTTTAAAACTTTCCATTGCCCCAAATACCATGTCCTGGAGTCCCTATTAGAACTAAAACTAAATATTTATCATCTAAATATTTCAGAGTCCTGTTGCTCCAAAGAACAGCAGCATGGGTGGGACCCTTTCCAAAATTACATGTACTAATGAAATTTTAACAAGAGGGGAAATGTGGACATAGCTGATTTTGGAAAAGTTATGGGCTGAAGGGGGTAGAATGAACCAAAATTTGGCCAAAAAGCGTGTATTCATCCTCGTCTAGCAAATAGAAAAGTCATCATAAAATCATATTCATTATCATTCAAAGAGACACCACATCCAGTAAACGTAAGCATCTTTTTAAATGAACTTTTAATTAGAAGCATTTTGAAACTATGAAGCTTTGAAAACATCAAAATGTATCCCTCCTGTAAAAAAAAAGATGAATATAATTTAGTAGCAGCCATGTATGGGGACAGAAACAGTAAGGCATGGGGGGGGGGGAGGGGGGGGAGGGGGGAGGGGGAGGGGGGGGTAAGTACCTCTGCAAACCCAGTGGCAACCATCTGGGCAGCTTACCTTGACTGTGATGTTATCCAGGAAATGGAGATAAACAGAGAGCATGGGCTGCAGACATCTTCAAACTCTTGGACCCTGTCTTCCCTTGTAAACCGACTCCACCACACAGCCTCGTGTGGAATGCCTCCTTCATGCAGGCGCTGGGCTCAGTAGCTCCCAAAACTCCAGGTTGCTCTGTGAAGTGGGCATGGTCAGTAATGAGTGAGAGACTGAGGCCCAGGGTAGGATGGCCAAGGGTGTTGGCCAAAGTCACATTTCAAGAGGTTCAGGGTCCATGAGAAGCCAGGTGGCAGCAGAACAGGAGCTGCTCACTGCAGCACCAGGACCAGGCTCAGGGTCAGAGAGCGGGCAGCAGCTGGATGGCTCCGTTCACTCCAGCCGTATCCACTCACGTAGCTGCTCCATTGGGCAGTTTTCAGCCAGGGCTCTCAGGTCAGCTAGGACAATTTAGAGAAGGGCTCTTGATCTCTTGCCATAAATACAATGTCACTTGGGCTTGTCACCTAACTAGGGCACAGGCATAATGCAAGGCAGGGAATCTCAGCCTCACTGTGCACATCCGGATGCATGCACACACAGTAGGGGTGAAGCTCATGTGTGCCATATATTTTATCCAAATGTTGCTTCCCTTTCTTCCCCCAGCACCCCAGTTTTTACTTTCCTATTGCTTCTCCATTTCCTGCCTCCCTTAAAATCTCAACCTTGTGCTCACCTTTTTAGGTTCATAACCTACACACACACACGTACGCACGCAGGCACGCATGCACGCAGGCACGCACGCACCAACACACTTGGGTACACACCATTTTAATGTAGGCTCCACAAGCGACATAGATGTGCTTACCTCCTTTCCGAGTCCAGCTTCATTTGAGTAACATAATAGATTGCAGACACGATCACATCCTGCAAATGTCCTGCCTTCATTTTTTTTTTTTTTCCTTATGGCTGCATTGAGTTCTATTGTGCATAAGTGCCATATTTTTAGAAATACATTGATCTACTGAAGGGCCTCTCAACTGCTCTAATTTCGGCCTGTAGTGAACAGCATAGCTACAAAAAATGGATGTTCAAATATCCATGCTATGTTGACTATGAGTCCTTCAGGCATGTACCCAAGACTGGTGTAGCTTTGTCATTTGGCACTTCTATTTTCAACTTGTTGAGGAGCCTCCATGCTAATTTTCACAGTGAACACACAAGTTTTCACTCCCAGTCATGGACGGACAAAGAGTTCCTTCTCCCCCACACCCTCACCAGCACTTCTCATTTGTTTTCTTGATGCTGAACATTCTGGCTGAGACAAAGTAGGTTTTTGGTTGGTTTGGGATTTTTTTGCTTTTGTTTGTTTGTTTGTTTTTGTTTGGGCTTTTTTATTTTTCCAAACAGGGTTTCCCTGTGTAGCCTTGACTGTCCTGGACTCACTTTGCAGACCAGGCTGGCCTTGAACTCACAGCGATCCGTCTGCCTCTGCCTCCGCCTCCCTAGTGCTGGGATTAAAAGTGTGCTCCACCACACCCAGCCTGACAAAATAATTTTAATTTGCATTTCCCTTGATAGCTAAAGATAGTGAATGAATTTTCAAGCATGATTTTGGCTCTTTGTGTCTCTCCTTATTTTTTTTTTTAATTAGAGCGTGATATCCATAGTTCCACACAAAACTACAGCCTCCCAAGGACATATGTTCATGGAGGTAAATGTTATCAATACACTTCTTTGTAATGTTGTCTGGAAGCTGTGTGTGGTGGTGCACGCCTTTAATTCCAGCACTCAGGAGGCAGAGGCAGGCAGATCGCTGTGAGTTCAAGGCCAGCCTGGTCTACAGAGTGGGTTCCAAAAGTGCACTCAAGTACTGCTTGCTGAAAATATATATAAATAATCAAGCCAAATCTTCTGTGTCAGGTAAATGCTGTACACAGGGATCGCACAGAGATGAACTGACAAATCTGATGTTTCCATGGAAATGCACAGCCTAGTTCCTGGCCCCACCCAAAACCTGGTTATGATCTTGGTTGTTTTCTGCCTCTCTGTAAAGCACTTATTTTCTGCCTTGCATATTTTCAGTTCTGGCCAAATTCTCAACCTCTGCTTCCTCCTGCTATGTGCATATCAACTAGCTTCCAATTTTTCTCACATTTTCTTGACTTGGGAGTCACTGAGAATTAGAGACTAAAATTTGCCATTCCAGGTTCCCATCAGAACTCTGAAAGAAGTTCTGCAAGCCACAGGTATGTGCCCCACCTCAGCTCCAAGAAATAGCCAAGGCCTGTCTGATGACACATATATCACAAGACCTGCCATTGCCAACCCAGATGACCCGGATGTTTTCTGCCATCTTCCTTCACCACCCAGAGATGCTCTGAGAGACCTTCATCTGGAAGCCATTCTCACACTATCATGTCATCTGAGATTCGGATCCCATCACTAAACTTTACTTCTACATTGATTTTCATAAGAATTCTCTTCCCTATACACCTGACTCATCATAGAAGTCAACAAATATCCTCTTCTACAAGTCTTAAAAGGTGGCTAATGAGGTGAGGAAGCAAACACGGCTGGCCTTATGTTACCAAGGAAAGGAAGAAAGTGTCTTCTGTTTCCTTAGAGAGAGAGAGAAAAAGAACACATGCCTTTAATCCCAGCACTCAGGAGGCAGAGGCAGGCAGATCTCTGAGTTCGAGGCCAGTCTAGTCTACAAAGAGAGTTCAAGGACAGCCAAGACTATACAGAGAAGCCCTGTCTCAAGGAGAGAGGGAGAGAGAGACAGAGACAGAGACACAGAGAGACAGAGAGAGACAGCCTGTTGGCACAGGCTTACTATTAGCTCCTCAGGAGGTTGAAGCAGAAGAATTAAAAACTGAAGCTAGGCAGGTGTGGTGGCCAATGCCTTTAGTCTCAGGACTTGGGAGGCAAAGGCAGGCAGATCTGAGTTCAAGGCCAGCCTGGTCTACACGGGAGGTCCCAGGACATCCAGGGCTACACAGAGAAACTCTGTCTGGTAAACCAAACAAACACTCCTCAAAGCTGGGGATGGTGGTGTACACCTTTAATCCCAGCACTTGGGAGGCAGAGGCAGGAGGATCTCTGTAAGTTCGAGACCAGCCTGGTCTACAAAGTGCGTCCAAGACACCCAAGACTACACAGAGAAACCCTGTCTGGAAAAAAAAAATCCTCAAGATATGTACGGGATAAAGAGTGAGTTCAAGGCTGGCTTGGGAAAATTTACTGAGACTGTCTCAAGCCAGCCAGTTTATAGAGTGAGTTCAAGGTCAATCAAAGCTACATGAGACCCTGTTTCAAAACAACTAACTAACTAACTAAATAAATAAATAAATAGGCGCTGGAGAGATGGCTCTGTGGGTAAAAGCGTTTGCGGTTCTTCGAGAGAACTTGGATTCGAATCTCAGCACCCAGCTGGACGCTAACAACCAATCTGTAACTCCAGTTCCAGGGGATCCAATGGTCTCTCTGGCTTTTGCACATGGTGCACAGACACACAAGCAGGCAAAACATCCATACATATAATTGTTTAAACAGCTAAAAGATGGCTGGGGATGGAACTCAGTGGTAACGCACCAGGCTACCACGCATGAAGCCTGAGGTTTAATTCCAAGTTTAACAAAACGAACACAATGATAAATGCCCCGTTTCTTTGGAAGAAGATCAAAGAACGCCTATGGCTTTCTCTGGACCAAACTTTGCTTCCTGTATCAGTTACTTTTCTAGTACTGTGACAAAATACCAGACAAAGGCCGTTTAAAAAAGGAAGGTTTTATTTGAGGTCACCGTTGTGGTCCATCCTGGTGAGGGAGTCGTGGCAGGAACACGAGGCAGCTGGCCATCACACTGCATCTGCAGTCGGGAAGCTTGCTTTCTTCTTCTTCCTCATCCAGGACCCCAGACTGTGGAATGGCGCTGTCCACCCTGACGGTGGGTCCTCCCACTTCTCCTAACCCAATCCATAAGCTCACTCACAATGATGTTCGTTACCTAGGCGGCTCTAGAGTGTGTCAAGTATCATACAGGATTAAAGGCAATAACCCTAGCAGGCTGGCAAGATTAAGAAGGTGGCTGCAGAGTTTGGGAGTGAGTAGCCATTTGACTTAGGGTGGATTTCCATGGTAGAACTGACAGGACCTGCCCTCACCTGGGCAGTCTTCCCATGCAGTGATCCCAGAGACACGCCCCCTTTGACTTCAGCACAGCCACTCGCTCTTTCTATTTACAGAGCAGCTAAGACCTGCACAGTGTTCAGGTCAGAGCTAATTCTATCAGTTGCAACCGTCCTGGTGTCTGGCCTCCAGGAAGTAACTTTGGTTGCTTTCTCTTCCTGCAGGATGAACTGTTTTGCCTCTTTCTGCAACAGTTCCCCATTTTCAGGAATTAATTGCTCTCTCTGCTGGTCTGTGGGACCAAGGGATCCAACAGTTCTGGCTTTTAGACTAACCAACGTGCCAAATGACACCCTATACCCGCCCCCCTTGCCTTCCTTCTGTCACTCCAGGATGGGCAGCCCCAGCCCATACTCTAAACTAACACCCTGGCCCTTCTCTGTTCCCCCGCATGATCCACCCCAAGCTTCATCTTAAGAGTTTAGATTTGCCTGGTGGTGGTGGCAGCACTGGAGAGGCAGAGGCAGGCGGATCACTGTGAGTTCGAGGCCAGCCTGGTCTACAAAGGAATCCAGGACAGCCAAGGCTACATAGAGAGACTCTGTCTCTGGGGGCGGTGGGGCGGGGGGAAGAGTTTAGATTCACTGCAGTGCTTAAGATCCTTAAGGGTGTCCTGTCGTGCCTGGTTCCTGCTCGCTGAGCTGTTCATAGCACAAACATCTTCTAGCACTTGACAGTGCCAGTAGACAAATCAGGCACGCTTTACACCTTAAAAAAAAAAACCTCAGTGGGCTGGAGAGATGGCTCAGTGGTTAAGAGCACCGCCTGCTCTTCCAGAGGTCCTGAGTTCAATTCCCAGCAACCACATAGTGGCTCACAACCATCTATAATGAGATCTGGTGCCCTCTTCTAGCATGCATATGTACATGTAGACAGAGCACTGTATATATAATAAATATTTAAAAAAAAAAAAAAAAAAAAAAAAAAACCTCAGATTCCCACAACCACAGTGAACCTGGGAGTCTGCAGCTGGTTGTGGTCTGACATTCACGAAGCAGTGTAAGGCGCCTGAGCTGAGTTTTTGGACTCTGCTCTTCACTGGATTCTCATAATAAATCATTTTAGCGATGTGTACCTAGCTAAGTAAGTTCCTGGTAGGAGCCTTCACCAAATTCAAGACAGACCGCGCACGAGCCTGGAGAAAGCACTATGTCAGAAGGCATAGACAGGAGTGACTAGGTAAACAACTGTCATACAGATGCTGACGTGTTTGTGACATCATGGCAGTGGGGGTGGGAGGCAGGACCGGGGCTTAGAGCTTTGTGCCTACATTTATGCTTGAGGATCTACTCTCTTGCATCTCAAGAAAGACGACGGGTTGAAGTTCTGTCTTTCTGGATGAAATACTATTTATCTGACTGGGTGACCCATTTCTCTGATCAGCTGCAGACCTTTTTTTACATGAGTGTGTATCTCCATGTGCCTCTGGCTGGAGTGCCACAGTCTGAGGGCTTTGTCAAATTAGGACTCTGTCCTGGGTGTGTAGAGAGGGGTTCGCAACCGTTCTTTCTTAAATTTTCTCAGGGTAAAGCTGGGCAGTGGTGGCGCATGCCTTTAATCCCAGCACTCGGGAGGCAGAGGCAGGAGGATCGCTGTGAGTTCAAGACCAGCCTGGTCTACAAAGCAAGTCCAGGACAGCCAAGACTACACAGAGAATTCCTGTCTCGAAAAACTAACTAACTAACTAAATAAATAAATAAAAATGTTCTCAGGGTAGATCCACCACCTCCCACTTAACCTCTCCTAGCTCCGAGCTTGAATTGCTATAATAACTGGGGCAAAGCCCTTATTTTTTTCTGCCCTGAGAAACGTTTATTTTGATTCAGCCCCAGAAGTCCCATCCATAGATAGCACAATGCGCAGCAGCATGGAGGCTACAGAAGTCCAGCGACCACTGAGCGACAGGCACTCACACCCGTGTCCACTCTGCTGGAGGATCCCGTGGCCCTTTGGGCCTTCCGATGCGCAAGTTGAAGCCTGAGAGAAAAAGGGGCGGCATGCAGAAGCCGGGGCAGGAAAGTGTCGGGACCCCCACCCATGCCCCCTCCCCGGTCCCCCTGAGGGCGTGCCTCCAGGTCCCAGAATACTACCGAGGAGAGAGCCTGAGTCCGGAGCCCCAGCCCAACTCTCCAAAGCGCATCCTAGGCTCTAACTGACTTACCTAGCCCACCAGTCTGCGCTCCCTCTGTTACTTCTTCATAAGCATCAGGTCCAGGAGAGTTTTGATCTGCAGGAACTACGAGCGAGGAAACCCCTAAGGGTCAGCTCAAGCAAGACACAAGGGCTCCAGTGGAGCGCAGCTACAGACTTCACATCCCGAGGAGTTGGAGGCGGAGCCATGGGCGTGGCCAAGCCTGGATGTCTGTCTTTGGGGTTAGGCTTAGACAACCCAATCTCCCAACTGAGACCTGACCTAGGGCTCATTTTGGGGTTTAACCCAGACAATAGCCCGTGGGCGTGGCCATGCTGGGTCTGAGGCTGAGTTCCGCTTGACCGCTTGGACCCTCCAGAGCCCTAGCAGGGTAGAGACCGTGCGAACAGGTGCTTGCGGGTCACCCTCAGCCGGACATCCTGGGCGGGCCCCGACTCACCGCGGCCCAGTGGCGTCGTCCCCGAGGCGTCCTCCGTTTGTGCCTTGGGCCGCTGGACACGTGGAGCCACCTGGCTGTAGATCGGGGTGTCAGTGCTGCTGGGCGCCCGCGTCCCCAGCCCTGTGCCCGCCGGAGCGCCACGCTTCTGCACCACTGCGTAAGTGTCGGCCATGGGAAAGGTCGGGGGCCCGGGCACCGAGATGCTCCTGTAGCAGGCAGCAAGCAGAGGAAGTGAAAGCGCTGAGACAGCGAGGGGGGGCGGGGGGAGGGGGCGGAGGGAGCAAGTGCAGCCCAAGCAACAGGCTTCCTTCCTGCCTGCCCAAGTCCCCGGAGCAGGAAAGGAGGGAAGGGGGCGGGCCACCTGAAGAAAGAAAGCGGGGTCCCGTGTTCCTAATATCTTTACAGCAGGAAGGACAGGGCCAGATTGGGAACTGAGACTAGGGAGGACCCACATAAAGCCAGACTTGGTCCTGTGTGTCTGTACCCATTGCAGCAATTCTACCGACGGAGGGGGCGGGGGGTGAGGGAGGGAGGGAGGGAGACTCTAAAAACATATTTGCCTAATTAATTACCTTCTGGAAGAGCAAGGGAAAGGCTAACCCAGAATGTAGGGCTTGGTGTTACAGAAGAGTGACCAGTGGAGCCAGTACCTGAGGACTCCACCTGGTGGGCGGGCTACGGCAGGCAGGGCTGGGGAAGTCCTGAGGGAAGAGGTGTCCTTGCAGATGGGGGCACAGTTCTGCAGGGAAAGCAGGCGGGAGGTTCATGAGGCCATGTCCCTGATGCAGGTCACTATGGGCACTGAGGTGAGCTTATGAGGGGAAGACCTGGGGAAGGGGTTCTGAGGAAGAGTCGGTAGCTGTTGCCGAGAGAGGAGTGGAATTGGGGGCCCTGTACCTCCTTGAGGTGGGGGCTGGTGTTCTGGAGAGTCCTGGAGAATAGTTGGGCCACTGTGTGGTACAGGAACCTGTACTGCTCCTGTTGGGGTCGTGGCCATTAAGAAGGGAAGGTGTAGAAGTTACTTAAGGAAGCCTCCCTGGGTCCTTGGGCATGGGAAGACAGGGCGGGCACATACCTCTGTCTGCACCGCGGCAGGCCGCTGTTTCCGCATCTCAAGGACCACTTCGAAGAGGCTAAAGTTGGGTGGGATTGTCTGGGATAGAGAGGGGGTGTGTGCACAGGCCCTGGTAGGCTGGCTGAGACACAGGGCACACAGAGAAGATGACGTCATACCTGGGTCAGCAGTAGCTGCCTCGCATAATCCACAGCACACAGGACACCCGTTCGTCCACAGCCAGCACTGACAACCAAGGACCAGAACAGACTCCGTCATGGCCAGCTTACAATGCCCTTTTCCCCATTTTTTTTTTTCATTCTTCTCCTCCTCCCCTTCCCACAGAGTTTGCTGTGTTGCCCAGGCTGGCCTCTGACTTCAGCTTCCTAGTGCCTGCCTAACCATACAGATACCACAACCGCTTCTGGGCTGAGAGCTCTCTGCAGTACCTCTTAAATGGCAGGGTCCCTAGATTATAATTTTAAATAAACCTTCTTGGTTTTCACATGGACATTAGTGTGTACCCATGGTGTGTGTGTGTGTGTGTGTTGACTGGAGATTAATATTATATTTGAGACAGGGTCTCTTACTAAACTGGGTGCTCACAAATTGGCGGACTGGCTGGCTAGCAACCCCCATGGAGGCACTTATCTCTACCCCTCACTCAGCACTGGGGTCACAGGGGCAAGCCACCTGCCCTGGCTTTAACTGGGTGCTGAGGGCCTGAACTCAAGTGCACCTACAGCAAGCACTTTACCCCCTGAGATACTCCTTCAGCCCAGGAAAACCGTGGTGGGCGTGGTGGCGCACGCCTATGATCCCAGCGCTTGGGAGGCAGAGGCAGGCAGATCTCTGTGAGTTCGAGGCCAGCCTGGTCTACAAAGTTGAGTCTAGGACAGCCAAGGCTACACAGAGGAAACCCTGTCTCGAAAAACCAATCCCTCCTCCCAGAAAAAAAAAAAAAGAAAGAAAAGGTAAGGCTAGCTCTAAACCTAATGTCTCTTCCTTGCCTTTCTACGTCACCCTCTGCCTTCTGCCTCACTGGATCCTCATAAAGCCTATTTCCTAAACCTGCAGTGGACACAGAGGGGTCCAGGTCCAACTCCTTGGAGGCGACGAGCCTCCTCCACTGTGATGAGAATGTTATCGGGACTGCTGGGAACTCCGTGGTCTGGCCAGGACACATACTGTAGCTGGTGCACAGAGCGGGATTCCTGAGACAGGGGAACAGAGGATAGGAAAAAACACATTTATCGAGCCCCTTCTACAGTTCTAAGTGCATTCCATTTAAGTCCACTAGATAAGGCTGGGTGGAAGAACACTTGCATAGCAGGCACAAGGCCCTGGGCTCCATCCTCAGCACCACAAAGAAAAACAAATCCACCCCATAATAACCGAGGGTAGTGGGAACTGGTTCCTGTCCTGAGCACCCGTTTTACAGAACAGGAAACAGCTCGTCCCATGCAAGAGCCCCTTCACCTTTTGACCTTTCAGTACCTTCTGGAATGTCACCTGGAGGGTCCTGAGAATGACGTCTGCGTTCACTGGGGTTTCCTTCATCTTAGTATGCGAGAAGAGGAAAGAAAACACGGAAGAGAAACAGATCTTCAGCAACGCATTTCAGATTTCTAGAAAGCGAAGGTTTGGGCTTGGGTTTTGGTTTTGAGACAGGTCTTGCTGTAGAGCCCAGGCTGGCCTCAAACCCAAGATCCTCCTGCCTCAGCCTCCCAGGTACTGGGATGTGCGGTGTGTACTACCATGCCTGGAGGAAGGGAAGCATTCTTCACTAAAAAGCAAACACTAAAAACACTTTAAGAACTCTTTGGCCTGCAGTGCTGTTCTTTCATTCCTGGGGTCACTGACTTACTTACCTCCCAGATGGCTGAGAAAAAAAGAGCTTGCTGGGCATGCCTCGCAATTCAGGCTCTGTTGGACTAGCTTACTTAGTGTGTCCTGCAATTCTCAATGATATATATATAACAAGGAAGCAATATTATATTTAAAACAATTGCTTCCTTGTACATTTTCATTTTTTTTCTTAACTTCAAAAGAATATCTTTATCTTTTTTTAAAATTAATTTTTAGTGCATTGGTGTTTTGTTTGCATGTGTGTGTGTGTGTGTGTGTTTGTCAGATCCTCTGGAATAGAGTTACATACAGACAGTTGTGAGCTGCCGTGTGAGTCCTAAGAACTGAATGTGGGTCCTTTGGAAGAGCAGCCAGTGCTCTTAACCACTGAGCTATCTTTCTAGCACCCCCAAAAAATATTTTTAAATGGTTTCACAACCGGTGATGATATTTCCTTTAGGTTAAGTATTATGTTATTGTAAATATAGCCATATATTTTAAATTCCGATAAACTTTATCGGCCCAAAACTTCTCCCAAAGCTTTCAAGGAACCTTCTGTCAGAGAGAGGAACAACTATGCAAATGTAATCCTTTTACAGTGCACATAAGAGAGTTCTATTGTTCTGAAATACAATGGCCTCATTGCATTTGTTACTGCTAACTACTGTGTGAGGGGGGATTTCCTCCAGGACTGTGAACAGGGTAAAGAAATGAGACTGGCAGAAACCTGAACAGGTACGCTTGGTTACTGAGGCAACTGTAACCATAGTCAAATGTGCTAGGGCATGGGAGGAACTCTTACTCAGCATGGACTGTGAGTTTTCCACTGTGTAAGGGGACGTGAGTAATGGTTTGTCTTTCCGGGTCTAGCCCACGGCTTTTCGTTCTGCGTACCTTCCTTGAGATCTCCCTAACTACCCCAGGCCTGCAGAGCCCAGCTCTGTTCCCAGCTTACCAGGGTGATGCAGAAAGGCCCGGTCTGCAGTGGCTCCTGTTCCCGGGCCCAGTAGCGTTCACACTTCTTCTGCAGAATGAGGCCGGAAAGGCAAGGAGTGAATGGAGAGGTCACTTTCAGAGTGGCAAGACACTCCAAGTGCTGCTTGTGCGAGGGCCAGCAGCTGCCGGTATAAGGGAGGCCAGCGGCAGAGTATGACATTAAATACTTGCACACTCCATGGAGCAAGCATGCTGGGGAAGACAGTTCAGGATGTCCTCTGACTGCCTGAAGCTAAGTGCATGGACCACTACGTATCACAGATGCTATTACAGACATGTGTGCACTGCAGGGCTGTGGTCACTACGTGGGCTACCTGGCTTACTGCCTTGATGTGTCACTAAGCTGCAGGAACTAAGAGGCCCCGCGATTCCACCATGCTGAGGGCGCACAGATCATGGTTCAGAGACAGCAACACAGAACTTGCAGGGAAGAGAGAGCTATGCAAACAGAAGTCAGGGAAACAGACCGCAGCAGGATGATAAACTATCCAGAAGAGACTTAACTGTCTTCCTGGAGAAGTAAAACACCTGAAACACTCTTTAACCAGAGTCTAACACTCTAACACTGAACTGTGCAACACTTACAAATCCAGCATCCAATGTTCTTGACCAACAAAGACGTAGTGAAATGTGACTCGCACCAGGGGAATAACCAGGGAGTAGAAAAAGACACAGAATCGACAGGGGAGAAAGAGGCCAAGGCCTTAAAACAGCAGTTTACACGGAGTCAAATGGAGTCAAAGAAAGAATGAAGTGCAATGCAAAAACAGCCCCAAACGGAATTCCGAAGCTCTCACAATTCACTAATAGCAGGTTAAACCCCCAAAGAAAGAAAAGCCATGAACACCAAGATACAGCAGAGAAACAAAGCAGAAAGAGAAGTCAGTCCTTTGTGGGACACACCAACTGGTACCTGGAGCCCAGAAGAGGCAAGATGGAGAAAACAGGGGGTGGGGAGGTTTAATTTATTATTTTGTGTGTATGGGTGTTTTGCCTACATGTATGTCTAGGCACTAGGTGCATGCCTGGTGTCAGAAGAGGGCACTGAATCTCTTGGAATTGGAGTTACAAATAGTTGTGAGCCTCAGTGTAGATGCTGAGGATTGAACTTGGGTCGTCTGGAAGAACTGCCAGGGCTCTTAACCACTGAGCTATCTCTCCAGCCACAGAGAGAACAGAAATTATACTTTAAGAAGTAAAAGCTGAACGTTCCCCAAAGCTGATGAAACTAGAGACTAAACAGTTAACAATCGGGAGCTGGAGTGATGGCTCAGCTGTTGAGAGCACTGGCTGCTCTTCCAAAGGACCTGGGTTCAAATCCCGGCACCCACATAGCAGCTCACAACTGTCTGTAACTCCTGTTCCAGGGGATTTGACACCTTCACACAGACATACATACAGGCAGAACACCAACGTACATAAAATAAGAATAAAAAGGTTATTTTTAAAAAGTCAGTAATCTGGCTGGGCATGGTGGAATAAAAAAGTTATTTTTAAAAAGTCAGTAATCTGGCTGGGCATGGTGGAATAAAAAAGTTATTCTTAAAAAGTCAATAATCTGGCTGGGCATGGTGGAATAAAAAAAGTTATTTTTAAAAAGTCAGTAATCTGGCTGGGCATGGTGGCGCACACCTTTAATCCCAGCACTTGGGAGGCAGAGGCAGGTGGATTGCTGTGAGTTCGAGGCCAGCCTGGTCTACAAAGCAAGTCCAGGACAGCCAAGATAACAGAGAAACCCTGTCTCGAAAAACAAAAAATAAAAAGTATGAAAAATAAAGGGGGACAGTTTCCCCCACAAATGCCATCCAATCATGTACTATATGACCCATTTGTTTGTCTAAAACCTATAAAAACCACACACTTTCTAAGCTCGGGGCTCCCATTCCCAGTCCACTGTGTTGGTGAGAGAGGGAGTCCCTGCTCGGCCTTGAATAAACAACCCTCATGCACTTGCATCGAAAGTGGCTCCTGAGTGGTCTTTGGGGACCTTGAGATCTGGGAATAGCAAACACAAAAATGTAAAGTGTGTCTGAGTCTCTTGGGTCACTATTGAGAAAGGAAATGGTAATTCACAGGATCCGAGAGATACCTGTCAAGTACTTTTTTTGTTTGTTTTTGAGACAGCATTTCACAGTATAGTCCTGGCTGTCCTGGAATTTGTTCTGGCCTCGAACTCAGAGAGCTACCTGCCTCTGCCCCACCCCACCACCAGTGCTAGGCTTAAAGGCTTGTGCCACTACTGCCCAGCTAAGTACTTTTGTCCAGAACTCTTTCAACTCAGACAATAACCCAGTTTTAAAATGAGACTTAAATAAATGTCTTTCCAGATAAGACACAAATGGACAAAAAAACACAGGAAGAACAAAACAGTAATGAGTGGGGTGTTTGTTTGTTTGTTTGTTTTAAGATTTATTTTATGGCCCCGGGTGGTGGTGGAATAAGCCTTTAATCCCAGCACTTGTGAGGCAGAGGCAGGAGGATCTCTGTAAGTTTGAGACCAGCCTGGTCTACAAAGTGAGTCCAGGACAGCCAAGACTACACAGAGAAAAACCCTGTCTCAAAAAAAAAAAAAAAAAAAAAATCAAACAAGAAGGATTTTTTTGTTTTTCATTTTAACTGGGGAGGTCACATGTATGTGAATGCAAGTGACTGCAGCGGCCAGAGTTGTCTGGTCCCCTGGACTGGAGTTTGAAGTACTTGTGAGCCGCTTGATGTTGGTGCTAGGTAGCAAATGTGGGTCCTCTACAAGAGCAGAATATCCTCTGGACCACTGAGCCATCTCTCGACCCCCAGGAATGGTTTTCTTTCTGAGCGAGAAGTAAATAACTGTTGAGCTGGGGAGGTGACTCTTGGCTAAGAGCAGTTGCTGAACAAGAATAAGGAAAGACTGGTGTGCATCGGTAACCCCAGCACTGTAGGGGCACAGACAGGCAGGAGGATTGCTGGGGTGTGGCTGTCTCCAGGCTAAGTGAGAGAAGCTATGTCATAGGAGAGAGGCAGAATGTGGACAGAGCAGGATACCTGACATCCTCCGTTGGCCTGTGTGTGTGTCGGGGGGTGGGGGTGGGGGGGGAGAAGGGTGGTGGCGGTACTGCTGGAATTTAGACCTAGTATCTCATACATCTAGGCAAAGACTTTACCACTGAGCTATAGTTCTCATGTGATTGGTGTGTCATTATAGACTGTAATGCAGAATGTATAAAAATGGCAGGTATTTATCACATACAACAAATTTTATTGGCTATGGAATGTGTTATATTTTTTCTCAATTTTAAGTTAGCATAAAAGTGGGTTTCACTATGCATTTTCATATATATATATATATATTTTTTTTTAACTCTTATATTTGGTTCCGACATGTTCCTCTTCCACCACACTGCCCTGTTCCACTTGGATTACAACTTTGTTTTGTTTTGTTTTTAGTGTCTGAAATTTGTGTATCAGCTTTGCAATTTCTTTCTTAAAATTCCTCTCCAAGTCTTTGTCAGCTACACTTTAGACAAGAAATTACTACCTGGAATATATAAAGAAATGCAAAAATTAAATAACTTTCCAAATCCAAAATTGCCACCCAAAAAAGGTGGTAGTGATCTTGACAGTTTGCAAAAGATGAAATACAAATGGCCAGTGATACTTTAAAAAGTATTCAAGCTGTGCATGGTGGCGCACGCCTGTAATTCCAGCACTCAGGAGGCAGACGCAGGCAGGTCTCTGTGAGTTCGAGGCCAGCCTGGTCTACAAAGTGAGTCCAGGATAGCCAGGGCTACACAGAGAAACCCTGTCTCAAAAAAACAAGACAAAACAACAACAAAGGATAAAATTCTGATAAAGGCAACAACATGGACAAACCTTAAAAACATCAAGTGAGAGGCTGGAGAGATGGCTCAGTGGTTAAGAGCACTGTCTGCTCTTCCAAAGAACCTGGGTTCAATTCCCAGTACCCACATGGCACCTCACAACTGTCTGTAATTCTAGTTCCAATAGATCTGACACCCTAACACCGATGCACAGTAAATAAAAATTTTTTAAAAAGTGAAAGAAACCAGAAACAGAAGGACACATGCTTCATAATCTCATTTACATGATGCAAGTAGAAAAGACAATTCAGTGGAGACAGAAGACAGGTGGCCAGGACCAGAGGAGTTTATGTGTGCGTGCGTGCGTGTGTTAGATGTGTTTGGGTGCCCAAGGAGGCCAGAATAGGACATGAGATCCCTTTGGGGCTGGAGTTACGGGCAGTTGTAAGCTGCTGGATGCAGTGCTGGGACCTGAGGTCAGGTCCTCTATAAAAGTAACAAGTGCTCCTAATCCCCAAATAGCTTTCAGTCCCTTAGAAGGAAATTTTTGTGTTTACATATATTTTACCACAAGTTTTTTGTTGTTGTTTTTGTTTTTGTTTTGAGACAGGGCTTCTCTGTGTAGCCCCGGCTGTCCTGGACTCACTTTGTAGAACAGGCTGGCCTCGAACTCACAGTGATCCGCCTGCCTCTGCCTCCCGAGTGCTGGGATTAAAGGCGTGCGCCACCACCACCCGGCTTACCACAAGTTTTAAAAGACCCAACTAGAGACTCCTTCATATTCCCAACAATGGCTCTAATGAGCGAGAGAAGCAGGGAGCAGGCAAGATGGCTCATCAGGTTGTTGCTAAGACAATCTCAAGGACCCACGTGGTTGATAAAGAGAACCAATTCTCAAAGTTGTCTCTACCTCCACCCCTATTCCACTGTATGCGTGTGCATCCGTGCACATGACACACACACACACACACACACACACACACTAAGTAAAATGGTTTTATAACTGAGCAAGAATAACAGATGTCCGTGAGGACGTAAGGACACTGGAGTTGCCCTGCATTGTGGGTAGAAATGTACCCTGATACAGCCTCTATGGAAAACGGTTTGTCACTTCCTTAAAATGGTGATAAAAATAGACTTCCTCTATGACCCAGCAATTCCACCCAGTGTAGACTGGAGAAACGAAAGTCGGTGTCCACACAAAGGCCGCATAGGAATGTTCAGAATGGTGTGATTCGTGGAGGCAACCCAGCCTCTACGGACTGCTTAGCGCAGAGGTGAAATGCAGATACAGTCAACGGGGGTGTACTAGTGACGTGCTGCCATATGCAAGAACCGAGAACACAGGAAGAAAGAAGCCAGGCACAGAAGGCACATGCTGCAGAATTCCACTTTACGTGACACACATGCAGAGTTGGCAAATATGCTGTGGTCAAAAGTAGATTATGGGTTGCCTGGGACTCTAAACACGGGGTATGACTGCTAATGGGGTGGTGAAAATGTTGATGGTCTCTGTAAGTTGTTCAGGCTGACCTCAAAGCTTTGAGCTGCTCACTTTGACCTCCCAAGTACCAGAAGTAGGGGAGGGAGCTGTCATGCCTGGCTAAACAGGTGAATTGTATCCCAGTGAAAAGACCTTTAAAGGCGAAACCAGTAGTGGCTTGGGGAGTGTAATCATGCTATTGTGACATGTATCCCACAGTCAGAATTACCCAGTGTGTTGAGGTGGATAAGAACTACGAAGGAGGGGCTAGAGAGATGGCTCAGAGGCTAAGAGCACTGTCTGTTCTTCCAAAGGTCCTGAGTTCAATTCCCAGCAACCACATGGTGGCTCATAACCATCTAGAATGAGATCTGGTGCCTTCTTCTGGTGTGCAGGCACACATGCGGGCAGAATATTGTATAAATAATAAATAAATCTTAAAAAAAAACTATGAAGGAAAATGGGAAAACCCAGGAAGGAGTTATAGGTGGGCATGCTGGGGTGTATGAAGCCATGTGAGGGTCCAGGTAAGGAGAATGAGCAATGGGACAGTGCAAGGCAGAGGACGGCCATGGCACAGGCCCTGAAGGAGGGCCCTTTCTGGCTCATCTGAAGACTAGTCAAGACCAACTGTGCAAAGCAGGGAGGGGCACATAAAGACCAAGGTGGAAACTGCTCAGCACAGGTCCTTGGCCATGTCGCAGGCTGGTGGAAAACCCAGGCTGCCAGCCCTGAGGGGACAATCTTATGATCAAAGTGAAAAAGACTGAGGCAAAATTAGGACAGGTGGCTTTTGCGGAGCTGGGCCAAGGGTCCTAGGGACAAGAAGACCCCAAGTCTTCCCGCATCCCCTCACTGGCCTTCCTTGCATTCTAGGAAGCCGAGGATACATACCCGCCCGTTTTCTGTCTCTTGACAAGCCATCAGGATCACCTAGGTGAGGGGCAGGGCAAAGGGAGGCCGCTGAGTAAAGAGAAACCAGAAGGAGGAGGGCTCAGAACCATGACCCTCTCATTGTCCCTCAAAGCTGACCTTGACCCCAAACTCCCAAACCAGGCGCCAGAAGTCCACCAGAGTGTGAGGCAGAGGTCCTTGTGTCGCTATGTAGGCCTGGCTTCCATCTGTGCCCTGGGGAAAGGCCCATTCATTAACAAGATTCGGGAGCCCAGCGTCACCATCCCGGCCACCTCTTCCCTGATCACTAGCCTGACCCGGATGAAGTTGGCATTGATGTAATCTCCATGGCCTTCCTCCCGGAGCAGGGAAAGGATAACTCTTGTCTCATCATCTGCCAGTGGGTAAGACATGTGGAGGGATTGAGTGTCAAATCTCTGACAGCCTCCCACGCAAAAGCAAGCAGAGTTACAGGACACTAGTGGGGATCTGCCCCCTTGTGGCTTCAGGGAGTAATGCAGCCACCTCAAGTATGAAAGGCAGAATGTCTTGGGAGTGCTCCCAGTTGGCCGTGGTTGGGTGCAGCTGCCACCTTGAAACTGCCACCCAGCATTCATGCAAATGGCACACCCACTGACTTACACGGCACCACATCTTTGTAGCGGTTCTTCCTCGTGTTCCCAAGCCGACTGCCGGCCTTGGTGGAGCACACGCCTTCAGTCTTCCAGGCCACTGAGCGGGCCTTGATGTCCTGGTGGAAGGCACCATGGGCCGGAAAGAACAGAGGAGACAAGAGAGGGAGGAAGATGCCAGGTCAGAGCTCAGGGAAACAGACTTTCTAGTGCCTTCTAGTGCAGACCCCTAGTGCAGAGCATGAGGATCTGTGTAATCATATCCAGCAGTAGCGAATGAGCCAGGCTTAGTGCCAGGGCATTTAGTCATCCTAAGTGGGAACTATCCACTGTCCCCATTGTGTGGATGAAAGATGACATATGTAGCGGTTGAGCAACTTACCAAAGGTCCCACAAGGAGATACCCCAACAAAGGCTGAACCCAGACCTCTCAGACTTGCACACTCAACCTTGTTGTGCTGTACAAATAATGGAAATCCATTTATTCGGACCCAACAGGTTGTTCAATGGGGGTACACACTTGCTGCACAGGCCTGAAGAGTTGGCACTCGGTCCCGGCACCCCACACAATAAGGAGCAAGAAGCAACACCAGAAAGTTGCCCTCTGACCTCTACGTAGGTACTGTGGCAAGCACAAGACCCCCACCCCCAAACAAATGAAACTGGGGCCAGGGAGATGGCTCGACGGGTAGAGCCTGACAACCTGACTTTGACCAGGATCCATAAGGCATCCAGAAGGACAGAAGCAACTCTCACAATTGTACACACACACACACACACACACACACACACACACACACACACAAAACAAGCAAAACAAAGTTCAAAGTCAGCCCTGGCTACATATTGAATTCAAGACTTGCCTGAGCTATATGAGCTCCTGTCTCAGAAAAAAAAATAATAAAATAGGGGTTGTAAAAACGGCTAAGTGGTTAGGAGCGCTTTCTGCTCTTGTAGAGGACCCAAGTTTGGTTCCCAGCCCCAGCACTGGCCAACTCACAACTACTGTATCTCCAGCTTCAGGGAGCCAACGCCCTCTTCTAGTCTCTGTGAGTATTTGCTGGCAAAGGTGCGTGCGCGCATACACACACACACACACACACACACACACACACACACACACCCCAAATAAAAATAAAAAAATAAATACTGTATGTAAGATAAAGCATGACAGTATGCTATATATGGGAGCTATGCTATATGACTTGTAAGGAGATGCTAAGTTCATTATAATAATTAGTGAAGAGAATCACTCCTATTATCAGGTGTTCATAATGGCAGTGATAAAAACACCTATTAGGTTGCCATTGTGTTTGGGCCTCCATTTCAAAGTGCTTTCCTTATGCTGACCAGGTTATCCCAGTCCCCAGAGACAGTGTCCTCCAGTGGGCAGCACTGTTGGTATTTCAATCAGAGAGGTAGAAAAACTAAAGCCCTGCACTGAGTGCAAGCTTCGGCATGGAGCCCTCAAATCTGCTCTCTTGACCAGCCTGAAAGTAACAGCACATGCATGTTTATGCACATTTTCTTCTCCTTTACAAATTTCATATTTTATGCCTATAGATTTCTTGTGTTATAGTATTTCACACGTATAAATTATTTAGATTTGCATTAATTTATAATTTATACATATGTTTGTTGTGTATATTTACTTATGAACTTAATAAATTTGGTTCTGGTTTTGGTTTTGATTTTGGTTTTTTGGTTTTTCAGGACAGGGTTTCTCTGTGTAGCCTAGGCTGTCCTGGACTCACTTCGTAGACCAGGCTGGCCTCAAAGTCACAGAGATCTGCCTGCCTTTGCCTCCTGAGTGCTAGAATTACAGGCGTGTGCTGCTGCACCTGGTTTGTATTTGCTTTTGGTTTTTTTTGTTTTTGTTTGTTTGTTTGAGACAGGGTTTCTCTGTGTAGCCCTGGCTGTCCTGGAACTGGCTCTGTAGACCAGATTAGTCTCAAACTCAGAGATTCTCCTGTCTCTGCTTCCCAAGTTGTGAAATTAGACCAAACTGACCTTAAATTTATAGAGCTCTGCCTGTCCCTGCCTCCTGACGGTTGGCATTAAAGTGTGGGCCATGTTGTTATTGGGTGCCATATTGGTCTTTGTGTAAGCTACCTTTTCCATTCTTTGAGGCAACCTCACTATATTCCACAGTGGTCTCAAATTACGTAACTCAGGCTGGCTTTGAACTCATGGTGATCCTCCTGCTAGATGCACAGGCCAGGCTGTAAATGGCCATTTAGTGTCGCGTTTATTTTTCTATATTTATAATATACATTTCTAAGTTTGATGCGGTGTATTTGCGTAACTGGTTCATGTCACTATACTTAAAATACTTCATTACCTGTTGTGTGCCACGGCTGCTGAGTGGTATCTCCTCTCACACGCTTGATTGGCGCTAGCTTATGGTTAGAATTTTTCTAAGCCATGCTAAAGGCACCTACCTATCCAGTACACCCAATACACGCTAGTTGCTTCTACCTAATTTTTAGTCCAACTTGGCATTTAATATTCACTATTCAGAACAGATGAAACTTAAGTCAGACATCCCAGGACCACAATTCTGAAAGGCCCTGGCTTAGACTAGAAACTGGAAACTCCTGGAGCTCAAAGTATGGGCGACAAAGTTTCCTTGTTCCTCTTTATGCTGCCCCAAGCCACTTCCTCCCTGGGATTACAAGGTGACCCAGGAATGGCCGGGTGTGAACTGGAATCCAGCGCAGGTGTGCTGCCTCCCTCCCCTGCGGAAGCCACCGCCCTGCTCAGGAGCAGGGCTGCTCCCGGGAGCGCGACACCGGAGTGTGTCTGGCTCCTCCCAGACAGCGGTAGACTTCACCCTCTGGGCACCTGTGGGCAGAGTGCGAAAGGCTGAGAGAGACAGTGTGAGAGCTAAACAGAAGTGCTAGGAGAGGAAACCAGAGAGAGCCAGAGGCACGGACACCCCAGGAACCGAGAGAAAACGGCAGAGCTTTCACAATTGCACAGGTGGACAGGCTTGGGGGGACACATGGCTTTGGCTGCTGGAGTGTCACTCACGCTGAACTCACGGGCGAGGATTGCCCCTTCCCGGCGGTCCCGGGCCTCCAGCTGCTCCAAGAAGCTCCGCACCGAGTCCAAGTGGCGATTCATGCTGCGACCCGCAAGCCAGGTCTCTGCAAAACGCGATCCAACGCTGAAGGTTTAACGCTGAGGGGCGGGGCCTCCATCCCAGCAGCCAATGAAGGTCGGTAATGGCAGGCGGACCACGCCCCTCGACCAATGGCATTAGGAGCTCACTCCGCTTCGCCCCGCCTACAGGCGCTAGCCGCCACCGCTCCCCGAACTAGCAGTCCCTTTGGCGAGTCCCGCAATTCCCAGTTTCCATCCCGGGTGCTTGGGCTACAGTGCAGCTGGTTGAGTCCCCACGGAACGCTCTGACCCGCTTGAACCGGCCCCACGTGCCTTCCCTGGTGGATGGCCGTGCTCTCAATCTTGCAGGCGAGTTTCCCAAGGTTGCTCTGGAATCCAAAAGAGTAGCTGGGCCACTCGGCCTGCTGCGAGCGAGCGGACGTCCACAGTTGTGCGACAGCAGAATACGAGGGAGGTCCGGGAAAGGCAGGCTTCTACGAAAGTACTGTCCCGCCCCTGAGCTTTGGGAAAAGGCCTATTCCTGGGGGGGGCGGGGAGGGGGAGGGAGGGAGAGCGGGGAGAAAGGTGTCTTTCACTCTCTAGAACCTGCTGGACAAGCGGGAACACCAGGACGCAGCCCTAACTTGAGGATCCTAACCCACAGCCCTCTGGGAGGAAGAGAATAGAGGCCCTGGGAGAGTCTCCCGGGAAAAGGGAACTCAACTCTAGAAGAGCCCCGTCCCGGACCCCATTTCAGGAGTTTGAAGAACAACAGCTCCTCAAGCTCCTGGAGATTCAAAAGTGAGGAAGGGGCCGCGCTAAGGTTGTAGCGGAATTGGTAAGAGTACCTACCTGCCTAGCATGAAAAAAGCCCTAGGTTCCATTTCCAGCCTCCCATAAAGCCTAGCATTCAGAAGGTGGAGGCAAGAGAAGCAGAAACTCAAGGTCACCTTCGCTCGCAACTGTGAATTCCAAGTTAGCTTGTGATAAACGAAACCCTGTCTCAAAGTTTAAAAGGGGGACGATGGTTTTTGTTTTGTTTAATGATGGCGGAATGGCTCAGTGGGTAAAGGCACTTGCCATCAAGCATGATGACCGAAATTTCATACCAAGGACCGACTCCAAAGAGCTGTCCTTTGACAACCACACAGGCCCTATGGTGAGGGTACACACAAAATAAAATAAAAGGGGGGGACTTTACAAAACAAAAACAAAACAGGTTTCCGCTGATGGGTTAGCGCCACCTGCAGGGAAACCAAAGAATTTCAAGGGTTGCCAGCCCTCTATTGAGGGCTGAGGAGTGGAAGTACTGAAAGATCAGTGGGGTTATTGGTAAGAGGCTGTCGACTTACTGGTCATCACCGTGTTTACATGAAGGAATGTATAGCATCTTTAAAAGCCAGACAAGAACTGGTTTGGGCTTTATCACTTGACCTCCATCCTACTTAGATCACTTTGCCCATGGCAACACAAATTCAGCCAGATATTAGGGAGCTGGGGGCTGTACCCAAAAACATTTTCGGGCTGGAGAGATGGCTCAGTGGTTAAGAGTGCTGCCTGCTCTTCCAGAGGTCCTGAGTTCAAGTCCCAGAAACCACATGGTGGCTCACAACCATCTATAATGTGATCTGATGCCCTCTTCTGGCCGGCAGGTGTACATGCAGACAGAACACTGTATACACAATAAATAAATAATTCTTTAAAAAAAAAAAAACAAAAAACATTTTCATTGAAAGAGGTAAGGGGACAACAAGATGGCTCAGCAGTAAAGGCCTTGCTGCCAAACCTGTCACTATGAGTTCCACCCCTGGGACAAACACAGTGGAAGAAGAATATCACTTCCACAAGTTGTCCTCTGACCTCGATGTGTATAGCCTTGTGCATAAAACACATTTTTTTTTTTTTTAATTAGGACGCTGGAGAGATGGCTGGGCAGTTAAGAGCACTGGCTGCTTTTCCAGAGGACTGGGGTTTGATTCCCAGCACCCACATGGTGGCTTATGACTCTCAGAAACTCCAGCTCCAGGGGATCCAACGCACTCTTCTGGCCTCCACAAGCACCAGTCCTGTACAGAGTGCAGGTGCTCATATACATACCCTAAGCTACATAGCTCTGTAGACCAGGCTGGCCTTGAACTCACGGAGATCCACCTGCCTCTGCCTCCCAAGGGCTGGGATTAAAGGTGTGTGCCACCACGTCTGGCTGTGTTAAATTTTTCTTAATTTGGGGTTTGCAACGTAGGTCTGGGTTGCTGGACCTAGCTTAACTACCGAGAGATGAAAGTAAGCTCAAACTGGTTAAAGTGCTGAGGACAAGTCATCATTGAACATTCAGCCCCAAAAGGGACATCTGTACCATGCTCTCCAAGGCTCAGGGAACATTGCCAGGGGACGGGTGGGGGAGGATGGGGATGGGGCAGAAACAGCAGTAGCACTCATAAATTCATAACTCTGAGCCCATCAAAGTCCCGGTGTGAATGAGAGGGGAACAGGAGGCCTCATTCCTCCCTGAGACCCCCTCCTACCCATGCCTGGTCAGGCAACCCCAAGTAAATGCAGTGGGGCACACACTAAAGATATAAAGTAGGAGGGAGCCTGTGATGACAGGGGTCTGCAGGGAGAGGAAAGAGATTAGAGAGGCTAATGAGAGGAACATGATTAAAAAATAATATATATGAATAAATAAATTGCTTTAAGGTTCAAAAGTGGGGGAATCTAAGCTATTTATTGTGAGTTACTAGGGAGTCACTCTTTACACTGTGTGTTCTAGGGGGTCAGTAGGAATGACTGAGCATGGATGGTAATCGCTGAGTTTATTGGATGTTACTAACAACAGCTGGGAAGTTGGTGTCGTCTGGAGCAGGGTGAAGGACAATGAAATAATGAGGGGCCTCGGGGACTTGGGTGGAGTATTGGTTTTGAAGGAAGCAGGAGTTGGTTGTGAGTAAGTGCCGGTGGGATTGCTGATGGCTGGTGGATGGACGTGGGTTGCTGGCAACTGGAGGCAGCACAGAGAAGGTCTGTGAACTCAGTGGAAATGGGGGGTCACAGAGGCTGAGTCTCCGACATGACTAATGGCAGTCATTGTAAGCTAGGCGACTCCAGAGCAAATGAAGTAGTGCCGCTAAGGGAACGTGAAAGGCCTCTATGGAGCAGCAGTAGATTTCACCAGTGGGCAGTGGTCATTGGAGACTGGTGGTACCCAGGAGCGGTGGAGCACTGAGAGGCCAGTGGGTTGGCTATGGTAATAAGCAGGGTGCAGGAAAGTCGTCCTGTCCCTGCCTGAGGAATCTCTGCTTTGGTAGTTGGAGATCTGTCTGAGCAGGGGATGAAAACCCAACTGGGAGACTCAAGGGAGCCTATTTCTCCAGAAGGTGGTATCCTGCTAAAGGCATTTTTTTCTCATAGGCTCGTTTGGCTAATAAGTAAGTCTGTCCCTATGAAAGCTGACAGGGAGGATGGGGTGGGTCTCCACTGGGGTAATTTACTTGGCAGAGATATTGTTTCTTCTGTTGGTTGGGATTAACCTTAGTCAGCAAGGAAGGGGGTGGCTATATTCCTCTAGGACCACCAATCTTTCTAGATGTTTATCTCCTCAGCTATCCAAAAATATATCCAATTGTTTGGCTGTTCAGATAGGAATCTGTTTTCTTGGGATTCTGTCTGTCTATCTGTGATGACTAATTTTGGTTGTCAACTTGACACACCTGAGAAGAAAGAACCTTTGTAAATGTTTTGTTTCCCCAGAAGAAGGGATGAGATGAGAGAAGTACCCAGCTTTACATTTGTAAATGTATGTATTTGCATGGTTCCAACTGAGCCCAGAGCATTTCTATCTATCCCTAGGCCTAGGCCTGGAAGCCTCCAGCCTCTGTAAAATCTAATCTTCTCCAAGCCCAGACCTTGAAGGCTTCAGCTTCCAGCCTCTTCTGCTCTCCTAGGCCTACAATGTGTTCAGTCTCTGAGACTTATTGCTGAATAAGCTCACCCTTTCTAGCTCTTTCTAAACTCTGGCTGGCTGGTTCAGCTCATGTACTGGTTCAAAACTCCTCTCCAAGCTGGCTGATTCAAACTGACTTCTCTCTACTTCTCACTGAATTACTCTGCTTGGAAAAACTGCCTCTGAACTGAAGTCTACTGTACTGTCTCCATGAACACAGCCCCACCTCCCTCCCTGCCCCATCTTTTTTTCCCCGAGGCAGGGTTTCTCTGTATAATAGCCCTGGCTGTCATAGCCTTGCCTGTGGACCAGGCTGGCCCCAAACTCACAGAGATCCATCTGCCTCTGCCACATCCACTTTCTGTACTGCTCTTAAGTAGCTCCTCTTTCCAGTCTGTTCTCAGTGAGAGTTGGGCATATCCTATTTCTGCCTCATTCTACCAAATCTTTCTCTCATTCATCACTTTGTCTGCCCCTCAATTAGAGTCATTGCTTGAGATTAAAGGTGTGTACTGAATTCCAACCAGAGAGATTAAAAGTGTGTCCCATCTATATTCCAGGCAGAGGGATTAAGAGTGTGTATTAAGGATGTGTCTGGCTGGATTTCACAGAGCTAGGTCTTTGGATGCTCTCCCTTGCCAGAGCAACCATGATTGCTGGCTTAAAATTCCTCTATAAACCTCAGTTGAAGAATTGCCTCTATTCTATCAGATTGGCATGTGGGCATGTATGTGGGTGTGTTTTCTTTAGTGTGGGGGCCCAGCCCATTGTGGGTGGTGCTACCCCAGGTGGGTGTTCTTGGGCTATATATAAAAAAAGCTGGCTGAAAAAATTATTTGAAGAAAGCTGGCTGTGTGTAGTGTAAGTTTTGGTGTTTTTTAAAACTCAGTTATGTTATGTAAACATGTTTTTGTTTTAATCCCAGGTGTGGGATATGGGGGCTGCTTCAGTCTGTCCACAGCAGCAACTATTTGCCTCGTGCAGGCTCTGAGAGGGGTGTGATCTTTGCCAGCTACATAGAGTTTAATTCTGAGGACTCTGGAGAAGGAATAAATGCCAGAGGCAGGAGAGAGAAGAGGGGGCTCCAAGAAAGAATGTTGGGGCTTCCTCCTGCTGCTCCTGGTTGCTTTGATGCAATTTGACAGTTTGACATGAAGTAGATGTCCTGAAATGAAGACTGGACATGCCCCAAAGAACCCGACATCCCTAGCCAGCAGGAAGCAGTAAAGAGAGACAAGGGTTGGAAGGGAAAAACCCAAATACAATAGAGTTAAGATATGCACTAGAGGGGCTGGAGAGGTGGCTCAGTGGTTAAGAGCACGGCCTGCTCTTCCAAAGGACCTGGGTTCAATTCCCAGCACCCACATGGCAGCTCACAACTGTCTGTAACTCCAAGATCTGACACCCTCACACCAATGTACATAGATTAAAGTTAAATAAAATATTTTTTAAAAAAAGATATGCACTAGAGCTGTGCACAAGCAGAAGGAAGCAAGCCAGTAGCCAGTACTGCAGCATTCCTCAGAGGGCTCTGCTTCAGTTCCTGCCTCCAGGTTTTGACTTGAATTCCTTGGATGGTTTCTCAGTGACCAACCGTGTGACCTGTAAGCCAAGTAAAGTTTCTTCCCTTGGTTATGGTTTCTGTTGCTATGACCCGTCATGACCAAAAGCAACTTGGGAGGAAAGGATTTATTTCACTTACCCTTCCAAATCACAATCCATCACCAAAGGGAGTCACAGCAGGGACTCAAGGCAGGAACCTGGTAGAAGGAATTGGGATCAGAGGCCATGGAGTGCTTGCTCAACCTGCTTCCTTATAACGGTCAGGACCACCAGGCCAGGGCGGTACCACCCACAGTGAGCTCAGGCCCTCCCACATCCATCATCAGTCAAGAAAACACACCACAGGCTCATCGGATGGAGCATTTGATCAGTTGAGGTTTCTTCTTCCCAAATGACTCTGGTTTGTGTCAGGTTGATCTAAAACTAGCAAGCACGCCTTCCAAGTTGCTTTTAGTCATGAGGCTTATAACCACTAGTGAAAACAAGTTAGCTCGACATTGCTGGAGTGGCTTTCTGCTATGGTGAACCTGACAGTGATTTGGGGGAAGACTGAGGATTTGGGAGCCTTGGACTGGAAAAGCTGCTGAGTGCTAATGAACTGTTCTGTAGGACCTTGGAAGACCAGAAGACCAGCCTATGCTTTTGAGATAAGTTTGAGAGTCTTTCTCGGTTCCATTTGTGTGGTATATTTGAATTAAGACTCTGGAAGTGAAACCTTTGTTCTCCTGGGACAACGGATGCAGAGAAAGCAGCTGCAATTAATAAGAGGTCAGTATCATCAGGGTGACATCTTCTGGAACTTACCTCCTCTGGGTCAGCATACAGCGCTATGGCCTGGGCTGGAGGCAAGGCTGCGTGTCAAGCTGGTAGCTGAGTTTGGGAGTGTGTAAAAGCCTCCCACACAGAATTGGTTTTGTAGGCCTGAAGGAGTCATTAAGAGCAGCCGAGACTTGGCACTGTGTGTCAGAGTCGCAGTCTCTCTGCCGCCTCAGCCTCAGTGGAAACACCAGGACTGAAGGCATCATGGGAAGGAGCTGCAGCTTGGCAGGCGCCACACGAATGGTTCAGAGTCCATGAGAGGCTGAGAGAGGCCACTGCGGAAGGTACAGCCTTTTTAGTTGCAGTGGAGACTCCAGCTTATTAGAGACTGCGGGGCATCGAACAAGAAAGACAGCAGGGCAGAGCCAGCCTGCGCTTATGAGACAAGCTGTGTGTGCTGCAGGTAAGAGGCAGGGCAGCAGGGCTGGGCCTTAGGCATTGCTCCATTGCTGTGAAGAGACACTGTGACTGAGTAGTCAACTCATGCACAAGAGAAAGGATTGAATTCAGGGATTGCATGCCATTTCAGGTAGTGAGTCCATGACCATCATGGTGTTGAGGATGGCAGCAGGCAGACAGGCATGATGCTGGAACAGTAGCTGAAAGCTTACATATCCACAAGCAGTAAATGGAGAAGGCAAGACTGGGCCTGGGATGGGTTGAAACCTCAAAGCCCACGCAGTGACATGCCTTGCCCAACAAGACCACACCTCCTAACACTTGCTAAGCAGTCCACCAAGATTTGAATACATGAGCCTATGGGGAGCCACAGGCTGCCCACCCTTTGGAGCTCAGAAGACTGTGAAAGAGTACCAGATACCGCACACCAAGCTGCAACACTGCTGGACTTGGGTTTTGTTCTGAGCTGATTATAACTGTTGCCTGGTTCCTTCCTCAGGGATAAGAAAGTATGTAATATGTACTTTCTTTAAATCAACTATAAGCCCAATAAACCCTTTCTTCCTCAAGTTGATTTTAGTCAACAGTGCTTGTCACGGCAGCCAAAAGCAAACAGGAGCAGAAATCTAGCTGTGTCTAGCTAAAACCAGTCTGGCTGCCTGCTGGCCGAAGGGAGCAAGAATGTGAGTCTGAGGGACTCACACCCAAATAAATGAATACACTAGTGCACACAGTGCTACTGGCGGCCCTTAATCCCCCAGACAAGTTTGGCATTTGAGGAATACCTGTTTCCTAGTCAGCTGACACTCCAGGCACTACTGGACAGCGGAAGTCAGGGAAAGAGTGTACAGCCCTGAACAACAGTCTAAAAGAAAATGTCACTTCAATCTTACTGGTTTTTCCTGAACACTGAAAACATTCCCCCTAAAAGCAGAAAGGCAACCTGAATTTAAAAATATTAACAAAAATACTAACAAGCAACAATGGGTATATTCTAGCACAAAACAAAACAAAACAAAAACCAAAACAACAACAAAAACCCACCAGGAATATGGAAGAACAAGACAATTTGTCTCCTCCAAAAATTGCCAGTCCCACAGTAATGGTTCCCAATGAAAACGATTCACATGACATTTCAAACACACAATTCAAAAGAACAATAATAAATGTGATCTCACAACTCAAGAGAGGACATGGATATACTTCAAGAGAACACAAAGAGCTGGACAGAAGAAGGAAGCCAATTCAGGATGTGAAAATAGAATTTATTAAAGAGAAATGCTGAGGAAAAACTGAACTAAGTAAGATGAAGATGGAAAGTGAAAAGTGCAATAGGTCAAATACAAAATTCAGCGGGAAGCCCCATAAATAGAAAGGAGCATGTATAGGATGGAATTTCAGGGCTTCAAAGCAAGGTAGAATGCATGACTCAGTCAAGGCCAATGATAAGTTTTAAAAAGTACAAGAATGAGACATGCAAGATCTCTGGGACACCGTGAAAAGACAAAATTTATGGCCATACAAAGAGAGAAATTTCATACCAAATGAACAGGAGCTATTTTAAATAAAATTATAGAAAAGAATTTCCCAACTCTAGATGAAGAGGTGCCAAAGATAAAAGAGGCCCATAGTGCACCATATGAGCAGAACCAGAAAGGAAACTGCATGTCATCTCATAATTAAAACACGCAACACAGGACAGAGTGTGTGGAAAGCTGCGAGAGCAAGCAAATTCATATACAAAGCAGGTTCAGTGGTTAAGAACACTCCTGGAAGATCAGAGTTTAACCCCCAGCATCCATATGTTGGCTTACAACTGTCTAACTTCAGAACCAAGGGATTCTATTCTATACCCTTTTCTGGCCTCCTCTAGCACCAGGCACCCATTTGGTTCACAGCATATATGCAGGCAAAACACTCTTACACATTAAAATATTTTTAAAAAGACATCCTAATTCTTACAGTCTGTAAATATGAGTGCATCTGAAATGGTCTCTGCAGATATAATTAAGCTCAGAATTTTAAATAAGGAGACCAACCCAGCCCACGGGCTATAAAACAATGCAAAGGTCCTTCTAAGAGAACACTCAAGAGATCTCACAGACAGAAGCAGCACTGAAGACCAAGGCTGGCACTAACATGCTATAGTCAGCAGTAAGGAATGTCAAGGGTTACTGGCAAGCCAGAGGGCCAATAGATCCCCATCCTAACACACCCAGCCTTTGGAGGGAGTGAATGCCCTAACCTTGCACCATGACCTCTAGAACTAACCAATTTTTGATTTGTTTGTTTTGGGTTTATTTATTATTTGTACAGTATTCTGCCTGCATGTGTGCCAGATCTCATTATGGATGGTTGTGAGCCATGGTTGCTGGGAATTGAACTCAGGACCTTTGGAAGAACAGCCAATGCTTTTAACCCCTGAGCCATCTCTCCAGCCCACCAAATTTTGTTAAACTATCTAGTCCACAGTAATTCCTACAATAGCCATAAAAAGTAACACAGAGCTGGGCTATGGTTGGTACACACCTTTAATCCAGCACTCTAGAGGGAGAGGTAGGCAGCTCTCTGAGTTCAAGACCAGCAGAGTCTACAGAGTGAGTTCCAGGACAGGCAGGGATACACAGAGAAACCCTGTATGGAAAAAAACAAAAAACTCCCCCTCCCCTCAAAATGAAACACAGGATTTTGTGTTTTGAAATTTCAATATCTCACACACACACACACACACACACACACACACACACACACACACACACGGCAGGATCCCAGAGGCCTTGCAAAGAGGGAACTGGATTCATGAGCTGCAGCTCTGGTTCCAAACCAAACTTCCAGAACACTGGCCTCAGTGGGTCCTATGTCTCCCTTTCAACTCTTCTTGTGGCCTTTGCATATGTCATCCAGATGGCTGTTGTCTCACAGAATTGTTCGGTTTCCATACCACGCAGACATCTCTCCTATCCTCTAGCTTGGCATGCTCCCTCAGAGGCCCCCTCCTACCTGATGGATCTCAGCACCAGTTCTCTCTGTAAACCCCAGTGCATTTGCAGGGTCTTGGCAACCACTCTCTATAAAGCCAGGGCGCTTGGGGAAGTCAAGGATGTGGGTACAGAGAGGGTGAAAGTTGGGAGAGGCTGGGGTACAGACTTCGAATCTTGAGATACCTCCCTGTGTGCTGTTAGACAGGCCCATCTTCAAGAGAGGGATGGTAGGCAGGCTGTGTGTGTCACTGTGTCTCCTGTGACTGAGGGATCTTGTTGAACTGACAAGTTAAGCTGGCACTTCAATGGTGTTGGCTTCCTGCTGGTGACAAATAACCTAAACCACTGAAAAAAGTACTCAGAGGGTTCAACTAAGATAACCACTCATTTTTCAGTGAGGATCTGTACCACCATTCCCAGCCTGAGAGGGACTGTTTATACTCTACACAAAACTAGGTTTGAAGACACTCCACAGCCATTAGGTGTGGAAGGAATGTGACCTTGCCTTAACTGGGCCCAAGGTGAAAGCAGTGTTGGGTGGCTTGACCCCACTGAGATCTCACTGATATAAACAGTTGTGATAGACTGACAGGAGCCATTTGGGCAGGGATTAAGGACAAGGACCAGGACTCCAGCTGGGCTATTGTATTGCAGAATGACCAATGGGAGGAGGGAACTGGAGGAGAGACCAATGGTTCAGGTCCTAAGATGGGAAAGGGGGGGCCTGCTGGAGCAGAGCAGGAGAGAGAAGGCTGTAAATTCGGCCATGAACAAGTGGTGCTGCTTTCTTCTGTCTGGCAGAGCATCTGCGAGATTGCTGGAGAATTACACCAAGGGATTCGCCCCACGGAACTGATACTCAGAAGGTTTCATTCTTATTCTCCTTAACCTCCTTTTCCCTCCTGTTTAGGATAGGCAGGTTGTAAGGAAGATTCCTTTGTTTAATAAATTCAAAATAAAGTTTAATTGCTAAGGAACCAGAGCCAACAAATAGGCCCTCAATCAACAAACATTCTGTGGCCTTCATCCTGCAGGTTTGGACTGACAGAGTAGGCTCCCTGTGACCATTCGAGGCATCTGGGTAACATGACAGCAGAGGGTTAATTTAGATCCCTCCAGTCCCCACTTGGGATTAGTGAATCTGTCTGTGACAAGTCTCTGCTGCAAGATTCCAAGTCTGCAACCTGCCTGGCAGTAGCTCAGAGCTCACTCCGTGCTCAGGAAGACCCTCTTGCGGGCAGTGTTGGTGTACGGGTGCCAGCGCCACTCTACATCCGCTGTGGCCTCCTGCTCCAGTGTGCCCAGGCGAATCATGTACACTAGGGTCAGAGGAAAGAGAGGTCACCCATGCACAGGCAAGGCCCTCCTTTACCTCCCCAACTCAGGCATAGACTAAAGCCCCAAACTCACATTTCAGCTCAAATCGAGGCCCAACCTCCGTCAGCTCCACATTACGGTGGTCCGTCTTCTTGTAGACATGGTGCCTAGGGAAGCAGAGGTAGGTATGTCCATCAGTAGAGGCTGACAGGCCCTACAAAGGGCTACAAATGTCATGATGCCCAAAATTCAGCCCACAGTCCCACCGGAATGAAATGTAGTCATCCTGGTTTGCAAAGGTGATGACCCGATGGCTGTCGTCTTTTGGCACAGGGAATAGGTAACGGAGGATGTCCGACACCTGGGCACAGGGAAGGAGAGTCACAAGTGGCTGGTCTGATCCTCAGCCTTCCCCACATGACCTCCCATACTCACCCGCTTGCCCAGCCGTGAGGAAAAGCCATGAGTGATGAGGTGAGGCTTAGCTTCTGACATGGTGCCCAGATCAGGGATGTCATGCCGCATAACCACGTTGCACAGTGTGAAGTAAGCAGTAGGACCGAAGGGCAGATGGCTAACAATGAGTCCCACTGTAGGGCACAGGCTGTCAGACACGCTGCCGCGAGAACAGCCCTAGCTCCCCTTCCCTCCGGCCGGCCTTACCAGGTGTGCCGCGATGCTCATGGACAACCAGCAGGTCGGTGACCCCATTGGCTTTGCAAGCTCGCACCAGCGCTCCAACCTCATGCCGACCTCGGTTCATGCGCTGGGCACCTGGGAACACCAGCTTCAGTTCCTGCCCAGGGACCAATGTCAGATTAGAATTGGAGACACTAGACCCATGCACCCCCTACTCCCGGCCCCCCAGTACCTTTGCAAACATCTTCAGGCGAGAACTGGGGTCTCGGGAGGTGGTGATCATGATCTTAGGATCCTCAACCCCAGCCCATCGGTATTCATCATCCACGTGGCTGGTCACACCTGTCAGGTGACCAAGAGGCAAGAAAAATGCTAATGAGACCTCTAGTGGCCAGGAGGGCAGCTACCAGCCCATCAGTGGCCAAGTACAACTGAGCAATGGAGTAGTCTAGGAGCTGCTAAAACCAGAGGTGAGAGACACACAACAAATATCCATATCTATAGTACACATTAGGTTGTTCCTCACAACAGACATCTATGACGTCTGTGATTCCTTCCCTGCTTACTAACGCAATGATGGGACATTTGGGTACCAGTGCTAAGGACACTGTTGTGCCCCAGCAGACATTCCAGTGAGGGAGAACGAACCAAGAGGAACAGCTACCCTGTTCAATGTGTAAAAGGAACTGGACGCTTGCTCAGGGAGAGCCCCTGTGATGCCGCACAGGCAAACAGGACGGACCCTGGGGACAGTACAGAAACAGCTCACCTGGACACTCCCAGGAGGTGGGAAGCTGCCCAGTGTGGCTGGGGAGGACACGGAGCCCAGTGGGCAGAGAAGTTGGTGCAGTGTAGAAGAGGGCAGCAGAGCAGTTTTACCTTCACCACCAGCATCATCGAACTCCAGGGACCCCTGTAAGGCTAGAGCCTCCCGGCGTAACTCAGTGGGAATTAGCTGATTTTCTGCAAGGAAAAGACGGGGCTGCGTGAGACACAAGCAGGGTCCACTAAACTTATATGACTCAGTATGGCTCACCAGTCTGCACAAATTTTCCGGAAAAGCACCTTATTCTTTCTTAACATTCTTAAAGAGTCACTACAGGAAAGAGTGGAAGGAGGAGAGATAACAAACCAGCTATGTTACGTATTTCACTTTAAGACATGGTCTTGAGAGGCCCGTGGCTGTTAGCATCTGAGTGTGGTGATTACCGGGTATGCCACCACCCCTAGCTACCAACTTTTTTCATCTAGCTGTCACCTAATGGTCACTGGAAAGCTCATTTTCTAAAATACATCTTCCTCATCAATATGTTACTTTTATTTTTTACTTTTTGGTTTCTTGAGACAAGGTTTCTCTGTGTAGCCTTGGCTGTCCTGGACTCGCTTTGTAGACCAGGCTGGCCTCGAACTCACAGCGATCCGCCTGCCTCTGCCTCCCGAGTGCTGGTATTAAAGGCGTGCGCCACCACGCCCAGCAAACCAGGCAAATTTTTAACGAAAATCTGGTAACTCACTGGAGAGCAGTTTGATTCCCGAGGAACACTACAAAATCAGCAAAATGCTTTTTAAAAAAGAAATAGAAAGGGGCTGGTGAGATGCCTCAGCATTTAAGAGCCAGGTAACAGTCCTGAGCTTAATTCCCAGCAACCACATTGTAGCTCGCATCCATTTATAAAGGGATCTGATGCCCTCCTCTGGAATGCAGGTGGAAAGCAGATCGAGCACTGATGCTTACTCAACCAAACAAACTTAGAAAGAAATGGATTATTTCTTAACTAGGAAGGAAGACCAGTCACCTCAAAGTCTTCATACAAGGATTCTAAGCCAGGCGTGGAGGGGCACGCCTTTGATCCTAGTGCTCAGGAGGCAAAGGCAGGGCCCTCTATGAGTCTGAAAACAGCCTGCTCTACAGAGTCAACTCCAGGCCAGCCTCAAAAAACAGTAACAACAAAACAGTATTAAAAAGAACAACACCAGGCTGGAGGACAGATGGCTTAGAGGTTAAGAGCACTGGCTGTTCCTCCAAAAGTCCTGAGTTCAATTCACAGCAACTACATGGTGGCTCACAGCCATCTACAATGAGATCTGGTGCCCTCTTCCAGTGTACAGGTGGACATGCAGGCAGAACACTACACATAATAAATAAATCTAAAAAAAAAAAAAAAAAAAAAAAACCACCGCTAATCTTGATGCAAAGAACACTTCAAGGTGAGTGGTCTCGGCTGGCTGTGGGTCATAGATTTCTTCTGTGGTCTAAAGTGGGGTAGCCAGAGGCTAAGCTGTGGTGTGTCCACTCTGGAAAATAGAACACGCTTGAGCACCCTAGCCTCAGGTCCAGTTCTGTTTCTCCAACAAGTGAGGGGAGAGGGGAGGCAGCATCTCTTCTTTCTACCAATTGAAAACAAGCTCTTATCTGCCCCAGGGAGACTCACAAGAAGGAAAGTCCGTCCAGCCATACCTTTTGCGTCCTAGAAACAATACAGAACCCTGACCCAAACAATTAAGGCAGTCCAACACACACTAACATGCATCTTTAGACCTATAACTTAAAGGCCATAATTTAGGGATATAATATAAACACAAATAATAGCTTAAGCTATTTCTTTTCTTTTTGGTTTTTCTAGACATGGTTTCTCTGTGTAGCCTTGGCTGTCCTGTCCTGGACTTGCTTTGTAGACCAGGCTGGCCTTGAACTCTGCCTCTGCCCCCCAAGTGCTGAGATTAAGGGCATGCACCACCACACCCAGATATTTCTTTTTCCTTCAATGCAGTATTTAATATAGCGATCATTGTAAATGTTAACATACTGATCATTTTTCTTTCTGTGTGTGTGTGTGCCTGCCTGACTTTATATGCACATGTGTTCAGGTAGCTGCTGAGGCCCGAGGACGCTGGGGTTACAGACAGTTGTGAGTCACTCCACATGGTCACTTGGAAATGAATTTGGGTCCTCTGGAAGAACAGTAAGTGCTCTTAACTCTTAAGCCATTTTTGTCTTTTAGTCATCTCCGTTTTTTTTTTCTTTTTTTAAGTTATGAAGATGGATCACAGATGTCTACCATTATGCTTCTATAGCCCAGGCTGATCTGGGACTCATGCAGCCAAAGCAAGCCTTGAACTCCTGATTTCCTGCCTCCAGCTCCCTAGTGCCAGGGTTACAGGCAGACAGGCTACCAGACCCAGTTTAGTGAGGCTGGGGACAGAATCCAAGAGCCTCCTTCATGTTAAGCAAGCACTCTAACAACCAAGCTACAGCCCTAGCCCTAACATTATGCTTCTTAACTCAAACAAACTTTATATAACACACCTACTTTATAGTCCTAAAACTTAGGAACAGAGAGATGAATTTAATCAGAGGTACCAGGTACCCTGGTAGGACCCATAAAGCTTCTTGGATATAAACCCAACAAAATAGGAACATGATATTCCCAATTAAGGTCTGTGATACAAGATGTTCATTTAATAGAGCAAATGAAAATGTCAATAAATGAAAGGTAAAGTTGCCAGGTGTGGTGGCACATGCCTTTAATCCCAGCACTCGGGAGGCAGAGGCAGGTGGATCGCTGTGAGTTCAAGGCCAGCCCAGTCTACAAAATGAGTCCAGGACAGTCAAGGCTACATAGAGAAACCCTGTCTCGAAAAATCAAAATAATAATAATAATAATAATAATAATAATAATAATAATAATAATAATAATAATAATAATGTTTTAAACTTTTAACTTGTAAAGCAAATGACAATCAAGTACTAAATGGAAGAAGAGTTTTAAAATACAAGCTAGCCAGGGGTGGTAGGCAGGATGAGGGGGTGGCGCATGCCTTTAATCCCAGCCCTTGGGAGGCAAAGGCAAGCTCATCTCTATGATTTTGAGGCCAGCCTGGTTACAGAGCGAGTTCCAGGACAGCCAAAGGATTCTCACGACATACCCTTGGGGACGGGAACCAATAAGACAAGGTCTTGAAACTAAAGAAAAACTAGATGGTCTGTAAGCAAACTATCAACCTGTAAACATGGGCAGCATACACGGCCATACCATCATATGGTGGGACCGTTCAGGAAGCAAGAGAGGTCCTACCTAACAGGCAATGAATAGAAAGACGCTGCTCAGTCACACTAATACAAATACATTAAGGTCAAACTCGTCCACACCATTGTATAGTATGCTCTAGCAAGGACTAGTATCCCACCAGGACCGGGAAGCCGTACCTTCGAGAGCACGCTTGACTCGCTCCTTCTTCTCCTGAACCGATCGCTGTGCCTCCTCCCGGGCCTTGCGATACAGGTACTCGCGGCGCAGGCGAGCCTCTCGACGGAGCTAGAGAATTACACAGGGTCACCATCCATTCCCGAGCACCGAGGACCACAACTCAGCCCTTCGTTAGCCCCCACCTCCCCGCAGGCCAGAGTACAAACTTAAACATCCTACCATGATGAGTGTCGCTCCCACGCGACTCTGGGATCTTCAGGAGCCGCTGGCACCACGCAGCACTCACTTCCGCCCTCAACCATGAAGGCCTCAAGAGGCTTTCCTCGAGCCGACTGCCGTCTAGAGTGCCCCAAGTTAAGATGGCGGATGGAGGCGGGACTTGCAAGGTGATTGGTCAGTCGGGCAGCCAACCAGTTATTCGTTCGGAACGTCACGTGGTCTAAGACACCCCTGAAAATCTAATCCGTCCGCGGCTTCACCAGCGCACGGACTGCTCAAACAGCCGGCTAGCCAAGAGCAAAGGTGGAAAGCGGGGCGGATAGCCATCTGATTCGGGAAGTGTTCCACTTCAGTTGCTAACCCGAGTCCTGGTTCCTGGAGTGCCCTGGCCGTTGACAACGGTCACCCGGAGGTAGAAGCCTTTCACTTCCGGGACACGATTAGGACCGCCCTCTAAGGGCGGGTCTCGGGAGCCTATTGGCTGTCACACACGTGGGCTAGCGGTGATTAGGCGGCTTGAAAGGAGGTGTCTCCGCCCATCCGCGTCCCAAGGCTGGTTGGGCCATGGCGGTCTCGGCCCTGCGCGAGGAGTTGGACTCCAAGTTCCTAGAGCTGCTCAGCGACCTGGAGGAGCTGGAGACGAAGCGGGCGGCGCTGAACGCCCGGGTGGAGGAGGTGGGCCACGGGGAATACAGGGAGGGATAGAGGACGGGCACGGGGAGGGAAACTGAGTCTTAAGTCTCTCCTGTCTCCCCAGGGTTGGCTCTCGCTTGCCAAGGCTCGCTATGCCATGGGCGCCAAGTCGGTAGGGCCCCTGCAGTATGCCTCGCATATGGAGCCTCAGGTCTGCGTGCGCGCCAGGTGAGGTGCCCTCCCTGTGGAGTGGGTGGGCAGGACCTAGGCCTCCGCGGCCAGAGATCCATCTTCCCTTCTCCTTCAGCGAGGCCCAGGATGGATCCCAGACCTTCAGGGTGGTCAAAGCCGACGCCCATATCCCCGAGGAAGTGGGGCCCCGCGAAGCATGTGAGTTCCCTTTCCTCCTGTCCGCTCTTACTCAATGCTAAAGACAAAACTCACTGAACGTTTAAGGAAATTACTTGATTCGGGATCTGGTTAATGGAGAGCACCTAAGCTGGAGATTGGACGGTCTCAGGAGGGCGGATTTTCCTTATACTTTGATAGGGAGGGCACAAGAAGTTATGGTTTTATAGTGGGCCGTTTTATAGTGGGATCGGTTCTGTAGCCAAAGGAAGTCTCAGTCAGCTAAACAGAAAGCATGCATCTCTGTATCTAGGTGTTCCTTAGAAATAAACCTCTAACCCCAATTAATCATTCCTGAGACAAAGAATTGGGAGGGGTGGGATTTCAGGGGCCTTCCAGCACATTTAGGTAAAATGGGCAAGGTCAGTCTGTGACCTTGTCACAGGCAAACAGATGCAGAGTCACCTGGATTGCAAAGGGAAGAGTGTTTTTATTGCCAAACCCACAAAACGGTTGGGGGAATTTCTAACCTTCAGTGTTTTTCAGGATCATGAGCTTGGATTATGCTCAAGAGGACTGTATGATTTTTAACCTTTCTTTCTCCAGCTCTGCGCAGGCGCAGGGGCCCTACCAAGACTCAAGAGTCAGGGTCCTCTGTAGTTCCTCAAGATCCCTTGAACTGGTTTGGAATTTTGGTTCCTCACAGCCTGCGGCAGGCCCAAGCCAGCTTCCGGGATGGTGAGTGGATCTTATTGGCTCAATAAGCCATATACTGAATCCCAGCCCTTTATCTGCAGGGAGCACTGGAAAACTAGGACCACATGAGGACCCTTAGCAAACTGTCGAATATCTGCTGGGGGCTTTTCCCAAAAGTATCCACCGGCTGTTCTTAGCATTCTAGGTTCGTGTTTGGTAACTGCTGAGGGATATAATAGCAGCGGGGATAAAATGGAATGTTTATTCTGTGTAGGAGAGAAAGACAATGTATAAATAAGTAGGCAAACAAATCGACTCTTATTGTGGTTCCAGGCTTGGAAAGTCATGAAAATAGTAACACGGGAGGGAGTGGGCGAAGGAAGAGCTTCGTGAGTGATCTGGGGGCGCCATGCTCTACTAAGGAGATCATCTAGGCCTTAGTTGGTGGAGTTACTAGGGCAGAAGCCCTGAGCAGGGGAGGTATGTGGACTGGAGGAAAAGCAGAGGAGGCTAGAGAGCTGGGGTGGTGGAGTCAGCAGGGGGCAGGGGCCACAGAGCCAAGCATAGTGAGGTTTCCAGAAGGACCTGTAGGGTCAGGGGCAGGGCCAGAGTCGGTAGGATGACTCCTTCAGCTGCTGAGTGAGGACAAACTAGGGAGCAGAGGGAGGAAGCAGGTGCCACAGGGCATCAGCCAGCACGGGATGTAGGTAGAGGCATTAGAAGTGGGGTGACAGTGAGATCTTGCACATGTTTTGAGAGTGGAAGCCCCAGTGCCTGCTAAGACAGGTTGCAGGAGTAGAGGAAGTGGAAGAGTCCACTCAGAGCTCTAGGAGGAAAGGCCTGGTTCACCTGTAGCAGTGGCCAGGCTGCTAGGCAGCAGCTGCGGGAAAGGGGCATGGTGATTGTGGGTGGGTTCTTGTGGCCAGGCACCTGCTTCTGGACTGGATCAAGATTTGGAGGTCCAGTGCAAGAGTGCTGGTGTTTGATGTCCTGAATTGTTGACACTGATGCACATAAAAATTGAGATAAAAAGTTGAGGGCCAGGGAGTACCAAGAAGAGACTAAAGAATCGGCCCTCCTCCCCCATAGTGGGGTATATCCTAGAATCCTAGAGTTGTGAGAAAGCATTGCCTGGAAGCTTAGGGAAATGAGACATCAGCCCTGCTGCTCAGTGGGAGGGTAAAAACAGGCCTAGCTGACCTACTGGATACAGTAGAGGAGTAGAGAGCAGAGGCTGATGCCACCTAGAGGTGGATGAGAGAATGCTTCATGCTCTGGTGCAGAGAAAAGCGGGGAGTAGCTCAGAATGTCTAGGAGTCCGCTGCTGGAAGGAGGAAGGTTTGTAGGATCTGTGAGGTAAGATGCTTGCTTCTTCCTGGCAAGCACAGTGAATCAATGGAAGGGGTTTTTGAGGAGATGATTGTTTAGCACAGGTGAGGTGCTAAGGAGGTGAGGGTGTGGGCCATGTGATATCATACCTGGAACATTTTAGAATGTCCTGCTCCTGCAGTCCCTGAGGGGGTCCATATGTCATACCATGGTGACGTTTCTCTTCTTTTCCCAGGCCTGCAACTGGCTGCAGATATAGCCAGCCTCCAGACCCGCATCAACTGGGATCGAAGTCAGCTCCGGGACCTCCAGAAAAAGCTGAAGGAGTTGGACCCTGGGCCTGCGTGACCTGCATCTAGTTTTTGAGGCTCTGAGCATAGCCATCTTGGATGCCACCACCCTATCTCAGGCCATCTTCTTTCCTAAATAGCCCCTGTCTCAGCCAGTGGCTCTCCGAGAAACGTCCTTAGTCTGTTGTTTCAGCTTTGTGAGGCAGAAGTTTGATGCCGCAAGCTGAGCAGTGCTGAAAGCAACTTATTAAACCACTACTGGGTCCATGTTCTCAGAGGGCCTCCCTCCTGGGGGTAATCTAGTGAACCGGCAAAGAGCCTGGCATCAGCCAGCTGGGATAATGGAAACACTGCAGGGATGGTGACAGGGAAGCCATGGAGCCTGGAAACTTGAGACAGGTCGGGACAATTGCCGTCAGTAAACAGACGTCTGGCTGGGTGTGGTGGTACATGCTTGCAGTCCCAGAAACTCTAGGGCCTGAGGCAGGAGGATCACTTACAACCATGTAGTTAGAGACTGACTAGCCTGGGCAACAGATCTGTTCCTTAAAATTAGATAGAAAAGACAACACACAAATACCAGAATAGCTAGCAGGGAGTATTATTCTGTTATAAAGGGAAAAACAAAACAAAAACCCGAAAACATTCTTTCAAGGGAATTGAAGACACCTCACTTGGTGTAGCTTACAGGAGTAAGCTCTGTTTGCTGAAGTTGTAGTCCCTCATCTGGGAACTGTGTCCTGCTTCACTTTTCTACTGAGCTAACTTTTCAGTTGTAATAGTTTATAGGTGTATATATATTTTCTCCCAATTTGTTAATTTTGTTCATGTTGGTTTTTCTACTTCTTAATTGTAAAAACATAAACTTATACAGAAATTTTGAATAAAGTGAAAGGTACAATAACTGTGGTCAAGCTCTTTCATGTCTATGTGGTGTTTTGCCAGCATGCATGTCTGTGCACCCTGTGGTTGCCTCTGCCCTCAGGCCAGAAGAGGGCGGGGAATCTGGAATTACATATGGTCGTGAGCAGCCCTGTGGGTGTTGGGAAAACCTGGACCCTCTGGGGCAGTGCTCACCTTTTGGTTTGGTTTTTTGTTTGTTTTTTTCCCCCTGAGACAGGCTATCTTTGTATAGCCTTAGCTGTCCTAGACTCACTTTGTAGACCAGGCTGGCCTCGTACTCACAGTGGTCCGCCACCCTCTGCCTCCGGTGTCCTGGGATTAAAGGCGTGCGCCGCCACGCCCAGCTTTGTTACCAAGTTTTATTGATGAACAGCGAAAAGACTAACAGCCGATTACAAGCCTGTGTGAGATTAGGAAGCACGTTCTCTCCCTCCAGGCTCTCTGGTGCCTCTGTGTTTGGGGCTATTGTGACGAGAGAGAAAAGGTCCTCCGCCCTTCAGGAGGCTGAGTTAACATCCTACTGCCAAGTAAAGCGACAAAGCTGCAAGCAAGAGAGGGCGGAACACAATCGTAATGACCGTAAATTCTTCCTGTGGGAGGGCCTCTGCTGATCACGCCAGAGTTCATTTACTGCGGCTGGGCTTCGGGTGTGGCGGGCTCTGGGAAAGCCGGCACGGCTGCTGCCGCCCGCCGCCGATGGTGAAGTCAGTGCCGCCGCCGCGGGAGTGGGGTGAAGTCCGTGCTCAGCTGAGAGCTGTCGCCTGTTGCCTTTCACCCAACTCCTACCCGCGGAGAAGGTTCATCAATGCATCCTTCACTGTTTCCTAGGAAGTGAGGAAGCTGAAGAATTTAAGGGGTGGAGTTTGTGCACGGGGCTCTGCTGACGTAGGTGACATAGCCGGCAAGACAGAGGCACCTGCCGGCAGCTCCCATATGGTCTAGCGGTTAGGATTCCTGGTTTTCACCCAGGCGGCCCGGGTTCGACTCCCGGTATGGGAACAATGCAACTTTTGCTTTTTTCTAACTTAGAGAAAAAATTCATTGCTGTTCTTGTCTTTTTGCTATACCTAGCAGCACGATCATTCGGGAAAAAAAAATCGCTGCCCTTCCTGCCTTCTAGGCAATCTTAACACCTCGCACTGAAGTAGTAGGGTATAGACTCAGATTGAGTCTAGAATCTGTTGTTTAGGAAACTGTGGGCCCCACAGGCTCATTCATTGGTCTGAGTACTGACATCAGCTTTCTTTAGTATTAACTAGGTATTTTGCCCAGCAGTAACTACTTAAATCAGCTGTTTATATCAACTATCATCTACATTATAGATGCTAAACTACAGATATTGAAGTTAAATGTAATATTTTTCAAAATAACATCGTGGGTTGCCAATACGGAGGTTTCTTCTGCCGGGCCCTTCCCAGATTCTTGGCCTGGAGTTAAAACTTGCTGCGTGGGGCAACTGCAAGCTAGGGTGTAATGTTTTGTCTGCGTTGCTCAGTGTTCTTGCCTTCTGACCTGAGTATGCTGGGCTTGATTCCGGCATGGAACTAATTCCAAGCCTTTTTTTTTTTTTTTTAAGATTTATTTATTTATTATTATGTATACAGTGCTCTGCCTACATGTACACCTGCAGGCCAGAAGAGGGTGTCAGATCACATTATAGATGGTTGTGAGCATGTCTGTATTCCAGCTAGAGTAGCCATGTTGCTGGATTAAAACGAATACAGGTCCTCTGCAAGATCAGTGCATGTTCTTTTTTCTTTTTTTTCAGGCAGTTGTGGCACACAGTTTTGTTTGTTTATTACATACAATGTACTGCCTACATGTATGCCTACAGGCCAGCAGAGGGCACCAGATTACATTTATATATGGTTGTGAGCCACCACGTGGTTGCTGGAAATTGAACTCAGACCTTTGGAAGAACATACAGTTCTCTTAACCTCTGAGCCACCTCTCCAGCCCTGAGATTCCTTCCTTCCTTCCTTCCTTCCTTTCCTCTCCTTTTTTCTTTTCTTTATCCTTTTTTTTCGGGGGGGCGGTCGTCGAGACAGGGTTTCTCTGTGTAGCCTTGGCTGTCCTGGACTCACTTTGTAGACCAGGCTGCCCTTGAACTCACAGAGACCTGCCTGCTTCTGCCTCTCTGAGTGCTCGGATTACAGACATGGGCCACCACACCTGGCTCCAAAATAAAAGATTTTTAAGAGGAAGTAAATGTTGAGGCAGGACTGGGGGGTGGGGGGGGGGATTGTTGTTTTAGTCTGCTTCCTGCTGATTGGAGGTAATGACATCTTTGAGGATCCTAAGAAAACTGGGATGCTGCCCAAGTCTTTGGAGAGCTGGCTATTTCACTCACTGTCCAGGGTCTGTAGGACCATCTGGTGCTAGAAAAGTACAGGCCTAGCTGAATCAGTCTGTGAGGCTGGACCGTCTGGAGCTAGAAGTTTTGAAGCTGTCCTGGATGCAGATTTTGAGAAAACACCTGGACCTGGCAGGATGCTGAAACAGATAGAAGGATAGATAGATAGATAGATAGATAGATAGATAGATAGATAGATAGATAGATAGATAGGACAGACAGAGACCAGCATCTCAGCATCTGTCCCAGTATCCTTGAGGGTAGATTTTGTCAGGACCACTTTAACTTCATTGGTGATTGGTTGTTCTGCTCTGAAAACACACAAACTTTTAAAAGTAACCTTGTAGGGACATTTTTGTATTAGCACATGTATGAAATGTGCGGTGTGTACAAATCAGTTAAAGTTGATGCTCTGCTCTAAGCCTGAGCAGGTGAAGAACGTCTGTTAATCTTTATAAGTCAGTCTGAACTACATAACCAAACTGTCATAGGGGGTTATATAGCTCCATCCGTGCCACATGAAAGGATGGCATGTAATAATAAGTCGTGAGTTGTTGGCATACCTTTTACTATCTATTTTATTTGAATGTATACCTCTACCTCCCTTCTCCACCCCTTATCCCTCCTAATACTTCCCAACCCCCCAACACTAGGTAGGAGAGAAAGAAGGTTAGAAGAGAAAGGGGGCAGAGTTCTTTCTAGCTATTTCCAGCTGTTTAGGGTCACAGGTTCTTTGGGGCAATAACAATCTCAGTTGTCAGGATATCCAGCAGCTTTCCTCCTCCTCGGACCATCTCTTTGAAGTGTGTGTGCGCCGCCTCTCTCTCTCTCTCTCTCTCTCTCTCTCTCTCTCTCTCTCTCTCTCAGAAAGCGTTTTCTCCTTCTCCCTGGGAATGGTGTCTCCCACAGTGGACTGGACCATCCTATATCAACTAACAGCCAAGACAATCCCCCAGAGACATGTGCCCGGGGTAATCCATCAGGGTAATCCTGCAATTTTACTCTCTTCTCTGGAGACTCCAGGCTGTGCCAAGTAGATAGTTAAAGCTGTCAACTCTCTTAATCTCACCTCGTCTCCCCCTTGTTGGGGCTCTGTGATGCGTAGTGGAAAAAAAAAAACCCCACAGAACTATTGTAAGAATGTGCTTTGGTTTCAGTCCCAGGTGTGGGGATGTGGGGCCACGTCACAGCAGCTGACTGTGATTTGCCTCATGCTCTGGTACAGGTGTGGTTGTGCCAGATGCAGATCGTTTCTGAGATTATGTAACATTTGGAATTCTGGGGGACTTTTCGGAGAGCATATAAATGCTAGGGCTCAGAGAGGTGGGGTTGTTGGTTGTTGTTGATGTGAGTTTGTTAAGTAGTCATATGCAAAGAAGAAACAACAAGAAATTAGATATGCTGATGGCGAAGATAAAACTGATACCTGTTATCAGCAGGAAGCAGTCTAGTGATAATGTTGCCCCTTTTCCGACCCATCACTTTACTCAGGGATCTCTCTCTCTCTCTCTCTCTCTCTCTCTCTCTCTCTCTCTCTCTCTCTCTCTCTCTCTCTTTCTCTCTCTCTCTCTCCCCTCTCTCCCTCTCCCGTCTATCCTTCTTTCTCTTCTATCTAGTGTTAGAGGGTGAAACTGAGAGGATAAATGGGTTGAAAAAAAAAAACTTAGAGGACCCACAAAATAGCAAAGTCCATCTACACTGATGGTGGCTGGGCTATTTACTTTTCAGTTTCTATGATAAAACATCATGGCTATGAGCTGGCCAATCCAAGCCTTTCCCTGAGGCCCTGACGGTGGAGAAGGAATGTAGTTCCTTGTCTAACACGGGAACATGCTTGGCAAAGTCCGTAATAGCCTTGGGCCAGGGCCTTGGGGAAACTGTGACTTCAGACCCTGGGAACGAGCCCTCCCACAGACAGACACAAGGGGCTGTGGTTCTGAGTCCCAAGGCCGCTATGTGCTCATCTATGATACAGTTGAGAGATCCTGTGTTCCTCATGTGCTACATTGCGTGGTTAGCTTCCTGCTGACTTCATCTCATTGTATGATGGCTTTCCAGTGACTCTGCCTCAGTTCCCCTCTGCAACCCATAGAAAAACTGCTGTTCTTGTTAATAAATCTGCTTGGCATAAGCCATCAGCGTATGTGAGGCTTCCGGATCCCAGCTCTGCTCTCTTTTTCTTTGTCTAATTCCTGGTCCACGCTCTCAGGAACCTGCGCTGAAGCCTGCTTGCTGGTCCAGGTCACACCATGGCCAAGGCAACTTATAAAAGGAAGGGTTTCCTTCTGTTTACCACTCTAACGGGATATGATGCCACTGACAGAAAAGCAAGGCACCATGCAGGAGGCTGGAGCCGCATGCTGCAAGCTCACATTTTGATCCACAAGCAGGAAGTAGACAGAGCAAACTCAGACTAGAATAAGGCCTTAGGCTCTAGAAGCCTGCCCACCCCCTGTGATGCACTTCCTCCAGCAAGGCCACGCCTCCTACACGTGGAGGAATGCTTTGAGTGGGTGTAGGAGTTGTCAGTAAAGAGCTGTTTGGCCAATCAGCTGGGCAGAAGGACAGGAAGGGGAAGGGAGGAGCTTCACGAGGCGGGGCAGCATGAGGAAGATGGCGGGGGATGAAGAGACTGAAGAAAGAGACTGAGGGACGAGAATCTACCCCTGGAGTCATCAGACTGGCAAGGTATTGGTTTATATATGGATTTTAAGGATATTAGGATTACAGTAGCTCAGATTCTGCCCAGCATAGTGCTTGCAGCTTAAAAATAAACCATAGTCTCTGTGTCTGTCCTTTTGGGAAGTAGCTGGTTAAAGAAAACTACTGACTTACTAATTTACTAATTGACTAATGTAGGAAGAATGAAAGGTACATCAACAGCCCTCTGCCCCATTCCTCAAAGCCCCTTCCCTCTCTGGGCTCTGATATTTATACTCTCCCAGAATCCTCAGAATTCCATTAACTTCACCTGGCAAAGACCACACCCCTCTCTGAGTGAATGAGGCTGTTAGCAACTGTGGATAAACTAAGGCAGTCCCATATCTCACGCTTTAAAGGTTTTAAGAAACCAAAACGGCCGGGCGTGGTGGCGCACGCCTTTAATCCCAGCACTTGGGAGGCAGAGGCAGGTGGATCGGTGTGAGTTCGAGGCCAGCCTGGTCTACAAAGTGAGTCCAGGACAGCCAGGGCTACACAGAGAGACCCTGCCTCGAAAAACCAAAAAAAAAAAAAAAAAAAAAAGAAAAGAAAAGAAAAGAAAAAGAAACCAAAACGTCACTACACTCAGACCTTTTCACAAGCTAGCCTGTGAGAACCTGGCTTCTTCGATGCCTGTAGTACTGGCTGCTCTTCTGACACTTTCTTCCGCGGAGCCTTTCACGAGTCCTGTGCCAACTTGGATCAGCCCTTGCTCCCCGGCATCCTTCCTGCTGTTCTACATTGTCATTTAAAGGGCTTCCCCATTCTTGTTTTGTTTTGGTTTTGTTGTTGTTTTGTTTTGTTTTTTTGAGACAGGGTCTCTCTGTGTTAGGCTTGGCTGTCCTGGACTCACTTTATAGACCAGGCTGGCCTCGAACTCACAGCGATCCACTTGCCTCTGCCACCACACCCAGCTGGCTTCCCCATTCTTACAGATTTTTAAATTTTAAGTTTACTCTTTATTTTTGGACAGGGCCTCATGTAGCCCTGGCTGAACTTGACCTCCACATCTTCCTTTCTCCACTGCCCAAGTTCTAGGATTATAGTCATGCTCCGTCATGGCTGGCTTTCTTCTTGCCTATCTGTCAGCTCTGAGCATCCTGTAGCTACTGGTTTTTCACAGCGCATGGAATGGCAGTTATATTTATTTACTTTAAGTTTTTCACGCATGCGGAAGTGAGAGGAGGAAAGAGAAAGGGGTACCCCGGGCCCCGTGTTAGCCCCATACACCCAGCTTCCCAACAAGCCTCACTTGCTGCTTGCTGGTCCAGGTCACACCATGGCCAAGGCAACTTATAAAAGGAAGGGTCATGGGGCCAAACTCAGCTTCTCAGTCTCAGCAGCAGGCATCCTTAACCGCTGAGCCAACCTGCTGGGCGGTGACAGTTATTTTGAAGGGTGTCTGATGAGTACAGCCTTTCAAGAAATGCTTCGCAGCAAGTGAGGCTTTCTCCTGTCATCTTCCTGCCTCATCCCTCCATTCAGAAGGTCAGCTTGAGTGACAGCCTTTCTGTCACTGGACAACCCCAGTCCAGCCACCACCAGCCTTTCTGACTTGACCCTCTTTACCATGTCCAAATGTGTCTTGAACCCCATGTGGACTCATGACCTCCCTGACCCTGCCACCTCATTCATTTTGTCATTTCCCTTGAACTCTGTGATCTAAGCTCAGAGACACTCTACCACATGCATTCCCTTGAACTCTATGATCCAGCACTCTACCATATGCATTCCCTTGAACTCTATGATCCAACACTCTACTAAATGCACTCTCAATTCCTGGGCCCCTTCCCCCCTTGGCTGAAGTTTCTGGTAAAGATTAGAAACACAGCTGCATCGTAGACTGCTTTCCTAACGTTCATAAGGACCTGGATTCAATCCTCAAGAAGGAAGAGAAGTCAGCACAAGAAAAGGCATTTAACGTTACAAATTTATTATGCGCACGACAAGAAAGAAAATCAAAGGACTCAAACACAGGTTGTGTATCTATGCCCTGGAACAGGGGTTACACTTAATGGAACTTCTAGGAAACACGGCTGGTGAGAAGGTACGTCTTAGCATTATGTAAACCTCTTGTGTCCTCTTCTCAGCCACAGTTGATCCCTTTGGTGATGACACTCTGGGGAGGGCACAGATGGCGGTGGCCACCCCTGGAAGCTGTTATAGCAAGTGTTGGGAGAAAGCCTTCTCCACACCTCTATTGGAAGTTCCGGCTTCCAGCCACCTTATCTGGGAGTGATGTCCCCTCGCCCGCTCTATCTCTTCAACAACCCAAGTCATCTGAGACTGGACGCTAACAGGTGACCACCTCCAAGTGGTACAAGCTCACAGGGGCTCAGCGGCTAGAACAGGCTTCTGTTTCCTGCATGTGGCCCTTGTGTGTTTCTGCAGCATAAATGTGAGCTCAGACGGAGGAATGGGTCTGGAGATGTGTGTGTGTGTGTGTGTGTGTGTGCGTGTGTATCTGTGTGACTGTGTATCTCTGTGTATCAGCACCAATTTGGTCACACTTGTTTGCTCTGTAGCAAGGAGCTCTTTCTTTAGCGATGTCTAATGAATTATTTAAAGACAAAAATGTCAGCATATTTGCTGCAATTTATTTTAAAATACTTCTACATATAAAAAAAAATGTAACAGGATAAAAATATAGAAAGCAGAGGAGCACCTGGTCCCTGAGCTCAGGCAACAAAGCCTGAGCGTCCAGCTCCTCTGTGCTAATTAGACAGATGACCCGTCCCCCATGGATATTACAGAAAAGTGTCCCACAGAGTCTGCCTCAGATTAAAAGAACGCACCACTTCCCCCAGCTCCCCCACTCCACCTCTGATTACTACGTAGCCCTAGCTAGCTCAGAACTACCTAGGTAGACCAGGCTGACCCCTTGAATTCACAGATGGCTGTCTTTCTCTGCTTCCCTGGTGCTGGGATTCAAAGCATGTGCATGCAGTCATGCACCATCCAGCACCACCTCCGCCTCCTGGGCAGCCCCGATGCATGTTTCTGTGCAGCCCTGAACTTAGCATTGCTCAGCAGACCTCTGAGATGGATACGTTGCCCATAAAATTTCCTAGGGGGTTTTAAATCTCTTCTTTTGGCAAATTATGCATGAATATTAATAAGGGAAAGATATGTCTGATTCCATCACCTTTTTTTTTTTCTTCCAGCAAGTGTTTCTGATGCCTTAGCAAGGGAGGCTGACAGAGCCAGTGGTCCAGCCAAGGTTACTGGGTAAGGCTTCCCCACAGAACCAACCTTATCACCTCCTTCCGTCCCATGCCCTCCCCCATCTCTGCTCCATCTTTGCTCTCTTGCTCCTGAGTTTCATTCTGCCGCCTGTGTTCAGCCCTTGCCTGAACATGACTCTGGATGTAGCTAGATTCCAGCCTTCTCTCTTCCCTCTCCTTCCTTCCCTCGCCCTCCTCTCATCTCCGGTCCCCTGCCTGTCATGTACAACAAAGCCTGTAGCATGCGATGGAATTTGTGGCAGTGGCCAGTGCTCACATACCTGTCAGCCTGTCGGTCTTTCTAGGGCAGATAAAACTAGCGCCCAGGACATAAGTAGGGTGGACCACAGTTCCCCTCCGCAGCCTTGCTTGGAGCTGAGAGGGAAAACGAAGCAAGGAGGTGACAGAGAACCTGGGAGTTGTTCCCTGAAGCTGCTGAGGAGAGGCAGAACTCAGGTATCTCAGGGCCCAAGGGTGCTCCATGCTCCTGACCTTACCTCGCCTTTACCTGATTCTTCACAGAACATTCTCAGGCCTCTCACTTTCTCTAACAAGGACTTGAGCCTGACTCAGGCTTCCTCAGGCCTGTGTGGGTCCTAGAGAACAGATGCAGGATGGAGAGACAGACAGGCAGGATAGCAGAGGGTCAGGCAGGAGAAGGGGGCTGCACAGAAGAAAGTCAGCCGGTGGGCAGCCTGAGGAGACACAGCTGAGCCTAAACACAAGAGTGAGTTGCTGTGGCCAGGGCCCCAGGCACAAGGGGAGATAGGCAAGCCCCCCAAGGAGGCAGTAACCAGTTCCAAGCCCACAGATGGAGCACATGACTCTCACAGAGACTGCAGACTTGGGGCTGGCTCTGAGCTCCAAGGGCTGAGCTTGGGCACAGCAGCAGGCAATGCAGTGCTCCTTGCAGCCCTCAGTAGGCTGAGAATTAACCCCCGGGTGTCCGCTGAGGTAGTGAGAGAAGGACCTGACCCTGGGGGAAAATTGACCTTATACCCAGGCAGCTCCCTCCAAAGCACCAGGGAGAAAGACCAACAGAGGGTCCCACCTGAAAAACGGTCCTCGAGTGTGGGGGCTGTTCTTGCTTGCCAACTTGACTACATCTGGAATTAACTAAGATTCAAGTCTGGAGGGCACACCCACGAGGAGGAATTTTTTGCTTAATTTGAAGTAGGTAGATCCAATCTTGACCCTGAGGTGGGAAGTTGCAGGCCCTTATCCTGGGCTACAGTTTCTTCTGGAAGCTTATGGAAGGACATGGAAGGAGGGGGCTTTTGCTCTTTGCCTGCTTGCCCTCGCCTTGCTAGCACATCCATTCCTTCACCGGCCGTGGAGCCTGTTTCTTCACGATCCCAGCACATACAGAAGAGCAGCTGAGACACCCAGTCTTGTGGACAGAGTAACTGCCGACTCTTGGACTTTCCGTTCATGGCCAGCCATGATCAGATCAGCTGGACTGCAGCCTGCAAGGCATTCTAATAAATCCCCTTTCTATATATATAGAGAGAGATTTATTCTGCTACACTAGAGAACCCTGCCTAACACAGGGAAGGCACATGTTTGCATACATGCAAACACATGTGCATGCACATGCAAGTGTGCATGAGGAGCCAACCTCAGTGTCCTTCTTCAGCAGCCAGCCACTTGGTTGGTTTTTATTCTTTTTGCACGTGTTATGTATGTGCACATGTGTAAACGTATATGGGCACATATGTGCATAAAGGTGTGAGTGTCCATGTGTAGCTGTGTACAAGTGAATGTGAAAATCCAAAAATGGACACAGGGTCTTCCTCAGCCACTCTCCACTTTAGTTATTGAGATGGGGTCTGTATTAATCTCTTGGTTAAGCCTAGACCTCACTGATCCCACTGTCTACTAGGCTGCTTGCCCTAGAGAGCCCCTGTCTCCACCTCCTCAAATGGGATTGTAGGTATGCTCCGCCATGCCTGGCTTTTCATGTGGGTGCTGGGGCTTGAACTCGGGTCCTCACGATGATATCGCAAGCTCTTTACCTGATTCAGCCCCTCAGTCCCCTGAAAAACAATTCGTACATGTGTCAAAAGTACCATAGGAGATATTAAAAAAAAAAAAAAACATTACCTATGATGCTATCCAAAATGCAAAGGGGACTGTGGAACCAACGAACAGGAGGCAACTGAGCAGGAGGCGACCAGTGCATAGAAGGAACAGAGCAGTGGAAGCTGCCGTCCAAAGAAACAGGCGCAGAAAGTTCCTATGTGAATGACAAGATCGACCTGACCAGTAAGTGGGAAATGCAAATTAAAGACAACAATGAGCGGATCATTTCTCACCCGTCAAATTACTAACAATGTGAAAGCCTGGCTACCTCTCAGCAGTGATGGTGGTTGTGAGAAAATTCACGGTTGGTGGGAATAAATTCACGCATCCTTAGGAAATCAATTTAGCCAGATTTATCAAACTATTACGTGTACGTCCACTTCCTGCAGTTACACTTCTTGTGACTTTGTGGGGAGGGATAAGTGGCCACAAATGGAGGAGGAGCTGACAAATGAGGCCACATCTCCATCACAGGGTACCATGTGGGTGGGGTGTGCACTAACAGACACACCTTCACAGGGTGCTGTGTGGGTCTAGCACTAGCAGACACTTGTTAAATCACCAAGGTATACTTGACTTTCAGAAAAACTGAACTTCTAAGTAGCACATACTGCACGCCTGTTAAAATGATAATAAAGGCCAGGCATGGGGACCCTGGCTTTTAATCTCATCGTTTAGGAATTAGAGGCAGGCAGGTCTCCTCTGTGAGTTCTAGGCCAGCCTGGCCTACTGAGTGAGTTCCAGGATAGCCAGGGCTACACAGAGAAACCCTGTCTCAAACAGAAAAAGCTAAGTGTTGTGTCTACAGACACTGTGTATGAACAGGCAGCGTTGCCTGGGTTGCTTCTCTTGTTACTCTGACAAAGTAAAGCTGACACCTGTCACAGATGTGTCTAAGAATCACTCGGGAGACCACCAAGAAAGGAGTGTGTGTGTGTGTCTGTGTGTGAGAGAGAGAGAGAGAGAGAGAGAGAGAGAGAGAGAGAGAGAGAGAGAGAGAGGGTTAAAACAAGAGTTGCAAAAGGGACTTTTGTGCTTTATGTGCATTATGTGAAAGTTTTACAGTTCTACACTTTGGCTCCAAAACATCTCTCAAAAGACCATGTATGAAGGCTTCGTGCCGTTAGAAAGTGGAAGCATCCTTAAGAGGTAGAAATTGGGCCTATGAGCTGGCTCAGCAGGGGAAGGGGCTTGCTAGCAAGCCTGATGACCTGAGTTCTAGCCCCAGGACACACACATGGTGGAAGAAGAGAACAGACTCCCGCCGGTTGGTCTCCGACCACCCCGCGCATACACACAAATACACATGCACACCCAAAACGTCAAGAGGTAGTTAAGGTGTGGCGCTGGACAGGGAGATGGTAGAGCGTGGCATCTGGGGCCTTCTGAGGCTCGTCTCGCATTGCTAATATGGCTGGGTTTGGAGTCACCTCAGACACTGTGAGTCTACTGTGAGATGGGAAGACCTGTACACACACACACACACACACACACACACACAGTGTGATGGTCTCATAAGCTCAGGTCCAGCCTCGCCCCTCTCCATTTCTCAGGTGCCTCAAAGTAACCAGACCTCCCTCCTCCGCCATATTCTTCCTCCACACTATACTATTGAGAAGACGGGCCCGAAGCATCAGGACCAAGTTATCATGGACTGAAATCTTTGGAACCAAAATCCAAAATAAGCCTTCCCCTCCTTTGAAGTTAATTATCTCGGGTAATTTGCCGTAGTAATGGAAAGCTAACAGGTGTGCAAAAAGAAGAAGAAGACAAGCAAGGCCATTGCAGGTGCACGTCTCTAATCCCAGGACTCGGCAGGATGAGGCAGGAGGATGACAAAGTTGGGGCCAGCCTGAATTTGCATGGTCGTTGATATCCAAATACCATCAGACAAAGAAAAATGTAAATATGATTTTAAGGTGGCTTAAACAACAGGAAACTTGGGTGTCAGAAGAGACAGCGGCATTCCTCTGAGCAGCACAGAAGTGGGTGTCCACTGTCCTCACCAAGGCTCTTGTCACAGGCTAGTTCCAGCGTCTTTCAGGAGGAGTAGCTCCTGTGTGCTGAGTCTTCACTGGTTCCTTGATATTTTAATTCCTTGTTGATTTCACTTGTCTTCTGATCTCAGTCACCCCTCAAGCTTAACCCAACCCACTGAAGCCCCACACTGGTTCCCACCTGTGAGTTGTCACTCACTGTACCAACCCAGCAACTATGCTTAGAGTCTCCACAAAACCTGGGCAGCAATGTTTGGAGAGAGGGGTGTGACAGTGGCTTTAATGAGTATCAATAGGGAGGTTGTGGTGGCACATGCCTTTAATCTCAGCACTGGGGAGACAGAGGCAGGCTGACCTCCGTGAGTTCAGTCAGCCTGGTCTACATAGCAAGTTCCAGAACAAAAACAAACCAGGCGTGGTGGTGCATGCCTTTAAACCCAGCACTCAGGAGGCAGAGGCAGGAGAATCGCTAAGGTTGAGGCCAGCCTGGTCTGCAAAAGAGTCCAGAACAGACAGGGTTACACAGAGAAATCCTGTCTTGGAAAACAAAACAAAACAAAACAAAACCCAAAAGGCAGCTGCAATAGGACCACCTCTGTATTGGTAAAATATCTGTGTCTACACATGGGTGAAGAGGGCCTGGGACCTCAGTGCAGTGTCTTTGAACTTCCTATGAACTTATATAATTGTTTAAAGTTTGAAGGAGAGGCCTTGCAAGAGGCTGAGGGGTAACAGCGCATACCAACACCTAACAACCTGAATTCAATTCCCAGGACCCACCTGGTATAAGAATCTGAGTCCCACAAATTGTCCTATGGCCTCCACATGCATGTTGTGGCATGTGTGCAACAATAAGAAAATGGACTAAATAGCTTTTTAAAAAATAAAGTTTATAGGGGAAAGTGGGGACTTGGCTTGTTGTTGGGTTTTTTGTTTGTTTCTTTGTTTGATTTGTGTGTGTGTGTGTGTGTGTGTGTGTGTGTGTGTGTTTCTGAGACAGGCTCTCTTTACGTTAGCCTCGGCTATCCTGGATAGCCTTGGCTATCACTTTGTAGACCAGGCTGGCCTCAAATTCACGGAGATCTGCCTGCCTCTGCCCCGGAGAGTGCTAGGATCAAAAGCACCACCACACCACACCCAGCTTAGCTTGTTTCTTTTTGACTCTTAGAAAGTCAGCTGTTATGAATAGTTATTTATGGGGTTTTATGCAGACACAAATGCTTATTTTCTGGCAGACACGTGAACAACCTCGAGGAACTGTCTTGTGTCTGTATACTCCACTATTGAAACGTGACTCCGGCCATTTGACTTCTCCGAGAGTTCGTAGTTGGCTGGGTTGGTAAGTAAGTACTTGTTGCGGTAGGACATGGGCACTCGCCTTTAATCCTGACATTCTGAAGGCAGAAACAGGCGGATCACCCAGAAATCAAGACCAGCCTGATCTACATATCGATTTCCAGGCCAGCCAGGGCACACAGTGAGACCTATCTTTTTTTAAGCTGCTTACTGGAGGTAGCGACACTGGTGTTAGGTGGACATAGTTTTAGGATGCTCTGCACTCGGATCTTCACAGAATTTTCACATCTTTCCTGAGACACCTGTTTGGACTGCTAGAAAGAAACCTGACCGTGGCAATGTCATTCGTGACCACTGGGAGGCAGCAGAGGACAGAGAATGGTTCCCAGCTCCGCGCTGGAGATGACGCCAAACCGGGATCTCTGGACCTTACAATTAAAGGAAGGGGCAGGGAGGTTGTCTCATCGGTTCGCTTCCTTCTAGGTTACAGAGACGCCCCCGCCCATCCTTTCACCAAGCACGTTGCGTGTCAGAACTTCAGGGATAAGGTTACCCGGGAAACCTGAATTTCCGTGAGTTACTACAATACCAAACACCTGTCGGGAAACTACAATCCTGTTTCTGCGCCCCCTGCCGCCCTAGCACAGCTCTGCATCTGGTACGGACTTCAGGTGCAGTGTGCCCTTGTGGCCTCTAGGGAGCGGTGTGGGACCACCTGCTGGCTTCGAGCACGCAGTCCTCTGAAAGCCATGGAGCTGGAGCTGCATAGTCTGGATGTCTTCTTACCCAGAGTGCACGCACACACATGTACACGCACACACATGCATACGCAGAAGTACACAGACACACAAACCCACATGAGTGAGGGAGCGCACACACAGGCTCACACCGATACGCACACATATAACGCACACACAGAAGCACACAGACAGACAGACACACACCCCACTGTCTCCACAGCCAGAAACAATGCCAGGGTAGAACAGGCAGGAGTTAAAGGGTATAAACAGCAGACACCCTCAGAATAGGGGTCCTGGCGTCTTTACTAGCCATATTCTGAGTCCAGTTCAGGACTATTTTTCAAAATGTATTGTGGGTGGTGCAGGATGTCTCCCGGGCTAAGTGTTCAATATTCTAGTTTGAAACTCATTAGTCTGAAAAATTAAAATAATTTAGTTAAATCCCCTTAGTTTTAAAAGGCTATAAATCAGATTGCATCATTCTGTCTCACCTGACTCACAATCCAAGGCCTCCCAGCAGGGCCCACAAAACTCCACACCATCATCTGGCCAGCCTGACCTCCTACTGACCTCTGTCCCAACTCTCCCCTCAGGTTCTACATCAAACCCCTCCCCTCCCACGTGTGACACTGCATTTGGGGTCCTCTCTGCCATCCAAACTGTCCCTCCAGAAGTCCTCGCGGGCCACCACCCCTTATTTCATGGTGGCTTCTCCTAGACAAGCTTTATCTCTTTCACAGCAAGAAGATCCCCAACCTCATACCACATGCCACTCCCTGCTCTTGTCTGTCTGACTGTGGTCTTTCTACCCCCAGAAAAGTAGAAGCACCCTAAAGCCCAGCATTTTATCTTTTCATTGGTGGACATTTGAAAGAAATTCACTAAATGGCTGCTGAGTGACTGTGTGACCTGGCAAATGGAGACCCACGAGAAGGATTCTGCCAGTGCCTGCCCTTTGCGCCCTTAATTTGATATGCATTGTGGTAAATGTGGCTGTACCCACTGTGTGAGGTTTCAGCAGAGGGTTTTATTGTCAGTAGTGGAGAAGAGACGAAGTCTGACGCAGGGAAAGTGCCATCATCAGCCCTACTCAGCCATTTATTTATTTTTGGGTGTCACAGGTGTAGGAGAGTGGAGGCTCCATCCACTCCCACCCCCCTCTGGCTTCCAGGGAGCAAAAGTAGCCTGGAAATATCCTGTCTTCTCCAGCTCCAGGGGCAGCCTGGGGTTCAGGAGCTCCTCCATTGAATCACCTGCCTGAAGGAGCAACGCCTTTTCTCATGACTCCCAGAAAGCAGAGATGGAGGGGACCCAGGGCAACAGGAGCCAACTTACCAGGGGAGGTGAGGAGGCTGACTTGCGCAGGCTAACAGGGCTAGAGTTGTGAGGCAGGGAGTTGGCAGTGGCCAGCCGCCTCCCCAAGGATTCATTGAGCCCCGCTTCCTGCCCCCTCCTTTGTGCCCAGGAGTAACAAGCAAGCAATTCCAAGAGCTACCAGAGCTGAGAGTGCACAAGGGCAGTTAAGTACTCCAGGGGAGGCTGAGAGTAGGAGTTTAGCGATTTACACAAAGAGTGCTTAGACAGAATGGTTTAAATGGAGGGGAGGGGAGGGGAGTGGGTGGGTTACTTATACACCAGCACTTGGGGCACAGAGGTGGGCGGATCTCTGTGAGTTCGAGGCTAGTCTGTCTACATAAAGTTCCAGGACACCCAGGGCTACCAAGAGCCTGGAGGGAGGAGGTGGAGTTGGTGTGTGTGTGGTGGTGGTGGTGGGGGAATCAGAGACAGAGAGACACAGAGACAGGAGTGTGTATATTAAGGGTGGGGAGGTGCTGAGGACCCGGTCTTGTGGGGTTCTGGTCACAGGACGGTGCAGGATGGCAGAGCCTTAAGCCTGCTCTCTCTCTTCTTGGAGAGTCTAACAATGAACTTTTCCTCCCCTTCCCTCCCCTCCCCCTCCCATCTCCTCTCTTTCCCCCGCCTCCCGTACTCCCGTATTCATTCTCTCTCTCTCTCTCTCTCTCTCTCTCTCTCTCTCTCTCTCTCTCTCTCTCTCTCTCTCTCTCTCTCTCTCTCTCTCTCTCTCTCTCTCTCTCTCTCTCTCTCTCTCTCTCTCCCCCTCTCTCTCCCCACTCTGTGCAGTCTCCAGGGACTGTCTCTCACATCCACTCTCCTTTCCTCCTTGATTTATGCTGCAGAGTGGAACGACCTTCCCTGACCTCATTTTCAAGTCGGTGCGAACACACCCTGAGCCCGCTCTGCACATTCCAGAGGAGGAAGCTCGCACACCACACTCACGCACTCACACCCTCAAACCGCGATGCACACGGAAGACTCGGACTTCTGGACCCTGTTCCGGCCTTGAGCTCACTCCCAGATCTAAGATCATAATGGACCCTGTAACGGGCCCGTTCAAAGAATAGAACCTCATTAGCATCTTGCTTTGAATATCATTTGCATTTTATTCATCTCCTGTCAAAACGCTCAGAACTCTTCCTCAACAGCTTGAGAGTTCTGCGGGCCCCCATCTCAAACCGTTTCCCTAAGGGCCCCACCCTTGTCTGCTCCTCTACACCTTCCATCCTTGCGTGGCCAGCGCCCCCACCAAAAGTGCTAATCTCCAGACGTATCGGCAAGCTCCAGGCTCTGCCCTAAGAACGCTATTAAACATCCACGGAGCAAAGCACTACGCGAGAGCCCTTTGAACGAGGAGGAAACTGAGTCACAGAGGTGCGTTGTCCTCCGGGTGTTAGAACTGAAAATCAGCAATAAGCAACTTTTAAAAAGCAGGGCGTCAAAATCAAAAGGCTTCTCCACTTGGCTGCCCGCCCTCGTGCAAGGTCCATCTAAGACAAGCGCGGCAGAAGGTCTGTTTGCCTACAAGGAACAAAGTCACCCTCTGGTCAGCCACGACCCCTCCCCACAGCCGGGCCGCTGAGGGGCCGGGGCGGGGCAGAGCCCATTCTCAAGTCCCCCTTGTTGCCCGGCGGGCCCCAGTCCCGACCCCTTTCCCAAGCGCAAGATCGGCTGGGTCCGGTCGCCTTGCTCATGGGGTCGTCTGTCCGCACTGGCTAGTTAAGAAAAATAAACACCGTTCTAAACCAAGGCCATTCCTTTCAAGCCGAGCCCCGCCGCCTGCCAGAGAAATGCAAACAGCGGGGGGAACTGCCCCAGCCCGCCCCTGCCCCCGCGTGCTAGCTGCGGGTGGGAGGGCCGGGCCGGGTAACCTGAGCCTCCGCGCCGGCTCCCCGCGAGCTGCCCTCCGCCTGCCCCTTCGCCCCTGACCCCGCCGGAGACGCGTCCGCCCTCCTCGGCGTCCCCCACCCCACCAGCACGGGACCTAGGCCAGCATAGTTAGGCTCCCGGAGCTGCCCTCTCCCCGCACCCCCCCCCCCAGCGCGTTCAGCATAGGGGAGCCCCCATCATGATAAGTCACCCTGGGGGACTCCCTCGGCCTTGCGACCACATGGCTCCCATCAGCAACACTCTCTTGCTGTGACCGCGCACCAAGTCTCAGTGCTAGGGTCAATAAACGCCTAAAGACAGAGGGGCACATTGGAAAGGTGATAGGAAGCCTAACCAAGGTCGGGGACCGGTTTCTACACGTGTTCCCGCAATGGAGAAGGACAGCGAGGTGGGCCACGGGAAAAAGGCTTAGCCTGGCACAAGGGCACCAGGGCACCAGGGCAAAGGGTTAGCATATATAATAAAGAAGGCATATTCAACCAGGATCAACGAGGCTCGAGGCTTTGAGGGTGGTTTATTCACGGTCTTCAAAAACATGCGGTTCGAGCCACCAGGGGGAGGATATCCCTGGGTCGCTCCGAACCCCGCTGGGAGGAAGGAAACACAGCCACCAAGGATGCGACAGCGCCACCCTCTCTTGTATTTGCGTTGGAATGGTTCTAGAGAGGCCAGCGGCTGCGTATGCGTGAGCGCTGCGGGAAAAGAGTTGAGAACGTAGAATCTTGACAGGATGGAGCTTCTACTCCAGAAGTTGCGCTGCGTGGACCTAGCGACCTTGCCTGTCGCAGAGGCACCTTGGGACTCTCCCCTCCACGCCCTCACTTCCCTCAGGGCTACGGAGGGAAGTCTCCAGGCCCGGAGGATAAATAGGGAGGGTCGACGGTGCGCCCGCATCCTTCGAATTCCTTCTCAGCGAATGTGGGCCGAGCTGACTGCAGAGAGAAAACTTGGGTGTAAAACTCCTGACATTACCTGGTACCTGGCATTACCATCTGTCCTAAGTACTGTCTCCCTACAGGGGCTTTCTCCTCTCACAGTTTCTTGATAGCCAAGCGCTATCCCGGCATATTGAGCGCACAGGAGTTCTCGCACATTTTGGGGTTCCTTTCCTGGTGGTCCGCGCACCTGCCTTACGTTAAGGGGCACATCTCGCTTGCTGCCGAGACTCAGGCTCCTCGGCAGTCCCAAGCCTCGACTTTTCCATAGTCTCTGGAACTGAACGTCAATCAGTACTCGTTAAGTGTGCGAGCCACCCGTTTGCAGGCACACACCTTCCCGCACATGTGCCCAGCACTGTAGAGGTTCCCTTCCTTGCACTGTGGTTAAGGGAGCAGATGTGAGCCCGGAAGAATTCTCGTGTCCTACCTAGGCTTCAAATGGGAGGGTTTTTTTTCTACTGGTGTAATGAAGCTGGGGAGGTGGGGAGTAAACATCTCTTCCAGAGTCCGGGATCTCTCTAGCTTCCTAAGTTGGTTCCTTTCAGTGGCGCCTGACGCCGCCGAGCAGTCCCATCAAAAAGAATCCATTCATTTCTGATCAAAAGCGCCACTTTGGACGCGGGCAATAAATCTGTGCCCCTCAAGTCTTGCCGACCTCCACTCCTCCTGGCCCCTGCGGCATAGACGCCCTTAAAAAGAGCCCCTGGTGGGATCAGGTTTGAAACTCCACCTTGCGGGTCCAGCAGCGGTTTTTTTTTTTTTTTTTTTTTTTTTTTTTTTTTTTTTTTTAAGCGGCCAGATCCTCTCGATGCCTCTCCTCCAAGTCCGGTTTCCCCTTCTGTCACCCAACCCCCTGCCCTCGCGCTCAATCCCCAAGCGAGGACGTCGCTGACAGTTAAATTGCAATGTAGGCCGGGCTGGGGGTTGAAAAGGGACCGCGTGTCTTTAACGGGGCCGTGCAGACAAAGCGTCTATCGGAGCAAGAGAAGCCGGGCGCAGCCTCGCACAGACCTGTCAGCGTGTCTCCCGCGCTTGGGAGAGAGTTTGCGAAGTCATAATTATATCTCTTAACCTGTCTTGCTCTCTGTAGAAGAAGGTCCCATTATATTGAAATGAGATTATTAGCCATCAAATACTTTCTTTCTCAGGAGTTTTTTTTTTTTTTTTTTTTTTTTTCCCCTTAATTCAAATACCTTAACGACTTGGCAATTGCATTTTCATCAGATTTAGTTGGCGCCCCAGCCTGGTGCGGGAGCCAGAGCAGGAAAGCAGCTAGGTGGGGAAAGATTGGGGGGGGGGGGGCTCCGCCAAGAAAAGCAACCCTCCTACACCCTTTCCTAGGTCTATTCCACCGGGCGGGGACATCTGGGCCCAGGGAGAGGACAGTGAGATAAGAGAAATTGTGCAGACGGGGGCACGTCTTCCATCTCAGTCCGCAGGTTCCAATCATTTCTTTACAAACGGATTGGGATTTTCGCTAGGGCCGGACCCGGAGGCCAGGACACAGACCAGGCAGCGGAAATTTGATGCCTGCCAGGATAGGTGTGGGGTTTAGGGCACCAGGTGAGGACTAAGGCTGGAGCTGGGTTCGCCTGGGCTTGGCTGTTTCCTCCCGAGCCTGGCTCAACGCTCCAGCCAGTTTCCCCGTGGATGGAATTTCAGTGTGTAATAGAGGAGTTTCCCGGCCCCCCTACGCCCAAGGTCTGTCTGGTTTTACCAAAGATTGTGAGCCCCTTGAGGGAAAAAGCCCATCTTGTTTCCAGACCCTGGAACCCAGTGTCCCTACTGCCAACAGAGCGAACCACCCCTCCCTGGGCTGGGGGCCTGCAGGAGGATGTGAGGTGGAAGATTTTTCCAGACGGTAATTGTAAAGCCCCGGTTTTGTCTTCTTCTGGTGGGAGGTGGGGGGGGGGGGAGACCAGGCTCGAGTTTTCCTTGGCTGCAACCCAGACTCAAGGAAAAACTTGGGGTGGAGGGGGCGCGGGTGGGGGAGAGACAGCCACCAGCTTTACCTCCCCCACTGCTCCACACTCAGTACTGCTTTGCATTCTTTGGTGCTGGCATTCCGTACCAGCTCCAAAAGGCACAGGACCATTTTCTCCATCAACACCATCTCTCTTCATTAAGGAGAGCTTAGAATCAGAAATTTGGCTTCCGGGCCAGGTGAAGAGCCCCACCGCCTTTTAGGGAGTGGCCTCCCAGGTCTCTGAACCTCCAAGATTTCTCTTCCAATGATTTCCTTAATCTTTGGCATCATTTTTCCTGTAATGAAAATTCATAGGCCAGGCATGACGATCTGGAAGATTCTAGGGAAGAGTGAAGCAATCCTCTGTCTCTTTAGGAGGAGGGGAAGTGGTCACCAACTGTAGCTTTAAAAGCTTCCAGATGCACAGATACACACACTCACAGTGTATGTGTGTGTGTGCTTGTGCACATTTGAGCAAGGCCTGAGGAATCAATGAATGAATAGATGCCCTGGAACTAGAGTTCCAGGCGGTTGTGAGCTGCCCTTTCGGTGCTGGGAATCGAACCAAGCTCCTCTGGAAGGGCAGCCAGCACTCTTAGCTATGACACTACATACAGCAAGAAGAAATGTGTACTGTGCTGAGGTCTGACATCTCCAAGAGCTTGGGCTAACAGGATCCAACACCTCCTGGGAGCTCTACTGTTGATGTTCAGGAGGGTAGGGGAGAAAGGGCTGTGGCTGTTGATTTAAATTATCTAAGAGGGGGAAACAGGGCAGGGCGGGGAAGTTTTAAGGCATTGACACTGAACTTGACAATGCCACTCTGTAAGGCACATATAATCCCCATCCTATAGACAAGGTTTGGTAGCCACCATAGTTTCAAAAAGGGGGTGTGGTGCTGCATTAGTTAACCAGGTCCCCTGGCTCAGGTAACTGTTCTAAATGCTATATGGAAAAGGAGGAATGGAAGCAAAAGAAGAGCCAGAGGCTCCTTACACCAGAAAGGGGAACCGACCCCTGCAGTGGGGGCCCTCACTGCTGAGTGTGACTATTTAAATCTCATCCCCGGGACTCAGGTGGTAGAAGGAGAAAACAATTCCCAGAGGTTGTCCTCTGACCTCCGACCTCCACATGCTCACCATGGTGCACACACACCTATGTGCACACATGCACACAGACACATACGCTCAACATAAAAGACAAGACATGGGTGCACACCTGTAACCCCAGCACACAGGAGGCAGAGGCAGACAAATTTCTGTGAGTTCAAGGCCAGCCTGGTCTATGAAGTGAGTGCAGGACAGGCAAGGCTACACAGAGAAACCCTGCCTCGAAAAACAAAAATAACAAAAGCAAAAAAGACAAAACACGGAGCTAGGCCTGGAGAAATGATGCCATGGTTAAGAGTACCTACTGTTCCTGCAAAGAACTCAGGCTTGGTTTCCTACACCCACATCAGATAGCTCATAACTGCCTTTACCTCCAGTTCTAGGCGATCTGATATCCTCTTCTGGCCTCTGCCGGTACCTGCATGAATATGGTGAACATCTGCAGAAGCATGTGCACACACAAACATACACAATAAAATTTAAAAGCCATTTACAAAGATAAAACCATACGCAACGGTACCAGATTCTTACTGAGCACCTACTATGTGCTGCTTTCTCGTCATAGTCTCCCTTTCACAGGAAGTTTTAAGATAGGAGAAACTCCTTGTTTGGCTGGACAGAAGGCTTGGCAGTTAAGGCTGCTTCCTTCTACTCCAGGGAATCTGAGATGGCTTCAAAGCAGCCTTGTCTGGGTGGCTCACAACTACCTGCAACTCCAGTTTCAGAGGATCTAACACATGGGCCCAATGCATGCACACACCCCTCTACACACACACACACACACACACACACACACACACACACACACACAGACCCATATACATATACCCTGCACCTACAATTTGTACATACTCCACACATACACACACATACAGACCCCCACATATACCCCACTCATATACACACACATACCCACAACACATACGCATAACTAAAAATAAAATACACTTTTGAAAAACATTTCAAAATGTAGGTCAGCCCCTGTGACACGTGCCTAGAATCCCAGCATGTATGTATCAAAGGCAAGGGGTTTCAAGTTCAAGGCCAGCCTGGGCTACATACACAATGAGATGTTGTCTCCAAAACTAAAGATTTCAACTGAGTAGGGGGGAGGGGCACAAACATTCAAATGCTAACAAGCGAATTAAGAGGAACCTGGTAAAGGATTGATTTTTCAAATATTTACTTTTCTTTACCTCGTGTATATGAATGTTTTACATGTATGACTGTGTGCCGTGTGCGTTCTCCTAGTGGCTGAAGATGCCAAAAGAAGGCATTGGATCCCCCAGAACTGGAGTTCCAGACAGTTGGGAAATACCTCGTGGGTTCTAAGAACTAAAGCCAGGGTCCTCTTGCAAGAGCGGAGAATGTTAACCACTGAGCAGTCTCTCAACCCCCACCCCCACCACCCCCAAAGGAAGATATTTAAAACGAGGAGAAAATGTTATAGCCCATGGGGGCTCACAGAGATTAAACCACACCACCCAAAGAACATGCATGGACTAGTCGTAGACCCTATTCACATACATGGCAGATGCACAGCATGGTCTTCATGTGGGTTCCCCAGCACCTGGAGCAGGGTGGGGGAGGGGCTTCTCTGACTCTGTTGCCTGCCTTTGGAGCCCATCCCACTAAGTGGGCTTCCTTGTCTGGCCTCAGTAGGAGAAGATGCACCCAGACCTGTGAGGACTTAATGTGCCAGGGCGGGTTGGTACCCATGGGGGGGGGGACTTCCTCCTCTGATGATGATGAGGAGGAGGAGAAGGGAGAATCTGGGAGAGGCATGTGATGGGGGAGGGGGAGGCTGGAAGGAGGGGGACTGTCATCAGGGTGTAAAGGGAATAAATAAATTAATGGGAAAAAAAAGGAAATTGAAAGGATGTTTGATGTTATACAGCGTTGTGATCGTTGCGAAGCGCACTCTAAAAGCCGCCAAACTGTATACTGTAAATAAAGGTAAAGTTACAGCATAGGAATTTCAGCTTAACAATGGGTGCTTCATTTCAAAAAGTGTGGGGCTGGAGAGGCGGCTCAGTGGTTAAGAGCACCGTCTGCATTTCCAAAGGACCAGGGTTTGAGTCCTAGCACCCACATAGAGGCTCACGAGTTTCCATGTCCAGTTCCAGGAAATCCTCTTCTGTTCTCAGAGGCACACATGCAGATTAAACACACCCACACATAATACTGATAATGAGAATAATAATACTAAATTAATAACAATAAACACATTTTAAAGGAAAAGTGAAGGACTGGTTGTGCTGGGTTTTCCCTATAAAATCCAGAGCAGTGTTTAGAAAATTCCCCATAAAATGCAGTGTTCAGGACTGCAAGTATGAGAACTTGAGTTCGGATCCCCAGCACCCATGTAAAGCCAGATACAGTAGTAGGCCTCAGTAGTCCCAGTGCCCCTACTGGGAAGAGAGAGGTGGGAACAGGAGACCCTCCAGAAGCTCAGGGGCCAGCCTGGGGTACCTAGGGGAGAGGTGAAAACAGGAGACCCTCCAGAAGCCCAGGGGCCAGCCTGGGGCACCTAGGGGAGAGGTGGAAACAGGAGACCCTCCAGAAGCTCAGGGGCCAGCCTGGGGTACCTAGGGGAGAGGTGGAAACAGGAGACCCTCCAGAAGCTCAGGGGCCAGCCTGGGGTACCTAGGGGAGAGGTGGGAACAGGAGACCCTCCAGAAGCTCAGGGGCCAGCCTGGGGTACCTAGGGGAGAGGTGGGAACAGGAGACCCTCCAGAAGCTCAGGGGCCAGCCTGGGGTACCTAGGGGAGAGGTGGGAACAGGAGACCCTCCAGAAGCTCAGGGGCCAGCCTAGGGTACCTAGGGAGAGAAGTGGCAACAGGAGACTCTCCAGAAGCTCAGGGGCCAGCCTGGGGTACCTAGTGGTGAACGAGAGACCCTGTCTCGAACAACATGGAAGCTGAAACCTGACATGCAAGGTTGTCCTCTGACCTCATTACACACGGAGTAAAGCATGGTAACACCTGTACACAACACACAAGTTTAATTTACAGTAGCAGCATAAATATAAAAAGCATATATATATACATATATATGCTATATATATCATAACTCATTGCATTTATCTGATGGAACGGGACTTTTGCATTTATATTGGACAAAACAAGCCAGACTCAAAAGACAAATGTGTTGTGTTCTCACTCATATGCAGAATCTCTGTGTGTATGTATGCACGTATGTGGAAGAGTATCAGGAGTTCAAGGTCAATCCTCAGCCACGTAAGTCCTCAGCCTGCCTGGGCTACATAAAGTTCTGTACACTTCTCTGTACACAGCCACGGTCAGCACACTCCCAGCAGAACCCCAGTACGTTTGTGTAAAGGGAACTGGCGCACACCTTACTCCGTGTCCTACTGGAACCTGGACACTATAGAAACTTTACCCCACTGTGGACAGAGTGGGCAGCTGTGACTGAAGATGCATGCCTGTGATTCCAGCCATTAAGGGGTGAGAGGAAAAGGATCGTGGCCAGCCTGTTACATACAAAATGCAGCCCTGTCTCAAGCGGGCAGCGGCTGGAAAGCACTGCTTGCTGCTCTTGCAAAGGATTTGGGTTCAATTCCCAGCACCTACATTGGGCAACTCACAACTTCCTTGAATTCCACTTCTAGGGTATGTGGCAATCCTCTCAGGCCTCCACAGGCACCTTCACCTATGTAGTAGTACACTTGCAACCAAACACACACACACACACACACACACACACACACAGAGAGAGAGAGAGAGAGAGAGAGAGAGAGAGGAGAGAGAGGAGAGAGCGAGAGGAGATGAGCAGAGAGAGAGAGAGAGAGAGAGAGAGAGAGAGATTTTGAAAGACACATTGGACTATATTATTCTGGAAGTCCCAACTGGGTTTGCAATGATATAAATATATTCTTGGTTAAGCCGGGCGTGGTGGCGCATGCCTTGGATCACTGTGTGTTTGAGGCCAGTCAGGTCTACAAAGCGAGTCCAGGACAGCCTGTCCTGGCTACACAGAGAGACCCTGTCTCGAAAAACCAAAAAAATAAAAAAAATAAAAGTAAAATAAAATAAAATAATATAATATATTCTTGGTTAAAATAGATAAGTTTTACATGTTTACAGTAGACACAGAAAAATCATCATTAATTGAGTAAACATTCATTTCAGTAAAGGTGGCATCGAGGAGGATTTGGTATCTTCCACAAATGACATCACTGCAGATCCTGCCCTGGGGATGTGAATCCCCTCGATGTGCATAAGGGTGCTCAGAGTTTGCTGTGACAAAGGTTTGGGGAGTGGATCAATAAAGCCCTTGGGCCACACGCTCATGGGCACCAGCTGGCGCAGAGGTCCCGGATCACAACAAGATAGCAGCTGGGACTTGACCTCAGCTTTCAACTTCGGGGAGTTGTTGGGGAGCGGAGCAGGAAAGACCATCACCCTGGAAACCGAACCCGATGGTTTCCTCTCTGTTGGCAAGCTGGGCAGCGGCGCTCGAGAGGTCAGGAGTGGGACTGGATCTGGCCTGGGGTGGAGGATCGCTTTTGTCCGCAAGCTGCATCCACACAGGCAGACCTTGGAGGCGTGCTCCGTGGAAGGACAGAGCTCATTGCCCGGTGAGTGGGAGTGCTGCGTGCCCTGCATCCCTGGGGTCTGGCTCTTCCACCGCAATCCCTTGTAGAGCCGGGCTTTCCTTTAAAAAGGAATGAGCAAAGGAATGGACGAATTAATGAACACACACATAAAGAGATAATAGATAGTAGATGAGGGAGGGAGGGAAGGAGGGGAAGGGAGAGGGAGGGAGGGAGGGAGGGAGGGAGGGAGGGAGAGAAGCCAGAATAGTTAGACAGAAGTCTAGGAAAAAGACAAAAAGATCCCCACACAGGACATCCCAACCTGACTTCCAACTCATTCTCGGTCTTTCCCAAGGACATTTTCTTCTTTCTGCAATGAAGAGAGAGGCAGATTCTACACCAAGGCTTGGTTTTCTGTATGGAGAGAAGAGAGAAAATGAAGGCTTGGAGGAGGTGGTTAAAACAGCACCCACGTCCTAAGGCATTTCCAGAGAAGGAAGAGGGGCATGCTGCCAACAGAGATGTCCTGTTCCCTAGGGCTGGAGGGTAAAACACCTCCAACATCTGTCCTCTGAACACCTCAAGTGGGAGAGCCAGTCAGCCTCTTTCCAGCATTTCCAGTCTTTGATGGGAACTGTCATGTGACTGAGGTGGCATGTGGGGCAGACAAGACATTTCAAGTCTCCTACCTCTAGCACTACCTTTCTAGGTCCATGAAAGAAGTCAAAGTAGGACACATTGTGAAGGGGTCCACTCTCCTACTGTGATGTCACTGGTGATGTCATAGATGGGTGTATTCATAAACCCTAAGAGCCCCTGAGTTACAGTACTGAGTCTCCTGGCTTCTCTCTCTCTTTCTCTCTCTCGATTTATTTATTATATATACAATGTTTTATTATATTTATTATATATTATATAATAATATTATATATTATTATGTATACACCTGCAGGCCAGAAGAGGGCACCAAATCTCATTGTAGATGGTTATGAGCCATTATGTGGTTGCTGGGAATTGAACTCAGACCTTTGAAAGAACAGACAGCTGGCTTCTCTCTTGATTCTACAAGGTCCCTGCTTCTCCTGGTAGTAACAGTAACATCTGTCCAGGGAGCACAGACTGAGCACATGATAAGGGTTGTATTAATACCATGGGGCTGATTTAACAATCACCTCAAACAGACGGCTTTAACCCTAAATCATCTGTTCTGTTCGCAGCTCAGGAGGTCGGAGAGGCCAAAAGTCAAGGTATTGGCAGGATTGGCTGTCTCTACAGGCCCCTGAGGGAAACCCACTCCATTCCTTTCTTCTAGTTGCTGGTGGCAACCAAGGATACATGACACTCTGCCTGGCGCAGAGTGTCTTATTCGATGGTCTTGTTGGTTGTTATTTTATCTTATGTGTGTGGGACTGTATGCCACATGTGTGCAGGTGCCCACAACAGAGCCAGAGCCTGGAAGAGGGCACTGGATCCTCTGGAGCTGGACTTCCAGGCCTGTCTGACGTGGCTTCTGGGAACCAAACTCTGGTCCTCTGGAAGAGCAGCAAGGACACTTAACCACAGAGCCTTCTCTCCAGGGGCTCTCCGGTCTCCACCTCACCGCTTTCCACAGGCCTGCGGATGCCTGCTGCTGCGTCTAACTTGACATAGGTGCTGGGGATCCTAACTCAGGTCTTTGTGCTTGCCCAACATGCACTCTGCCCACAGACCCATCTCCCATTCTTAGTCACCTTTTTTTTTCCAGAGTTGTTTGGGGTTTTACAGTGCTGATCAAAAGTACAATAAATTCTCAGATAATCCACTACATTCCCCACCCACCCAGCTACACTGACAGCCTACCCACTGCTAGCAGCTTCTGGAGGACCAGAACACCCAGGAACCGATGGACCGAGCTGAGTAAAAGGCTTCATTCACTGGATTTGTTCTCCAGACATCCTGGCATGGTTTGGGTCCAGGCAAGAGGCACTTCATCTACAATCAAAGGTTTATTCAAATCATCTTCCATTTGGAAATCTGAAAGAACACAGACTTTGTACTTTGGGTTTTGGGGTATGTGCGTAGCCTTGGCTGCCTTAAAACTAGCTCTGTAGACCAGGCTGGCCTCAAACTCATAGAGACCCACCTGCCTCTACCTTCTGAGTGCTGGGATTAAAAGTGGGTGCCGCCGCCACCCAGCTCTTTCTTTTTAGACTTATTTATATCGAGGATCTCATATAGTTCAGACTAATCTATAATTCACTACACAGTCAGGGCTGACCGTGAACTCTTGATTCTCCTGCCTCTACCTCCTGTGTACTAGAGTACACTTCTTCCAGGCAGCAGTGGCGCACGTCTTTAATCCCAGCACTCGGGAGGCAGAGGCAGGCAGATCTCTGTGAGTTTGAGACCAGCCTGGTCTATAAAGCAAGTCCAGGACAGCCAGGACTACAAGAGAAACCCTGTCTCAAAAACAAAACAAAACAAAACAAAACAAACTTTCATTCCCAGCTTCCCCCCCCCCCTCTCTCTCTCTCTCTCGCTCTTTTTTAATCATACTTTCTATGTAAATGCCTATTTTGCTTGTTTATGTCTGTGCATCAAAAGGTGTAGTGCCCACACCTGCCAGAAGAGGGCATCAGATCACCAGGAACTAGAGTTACAGATGGTTGTGAGTCGCCATGTGGATGCTGGGACCTGAACCTTGGTCTTCTGCAGGAGCAGCAGCTCTCTTAGCCTCTGGGCCATCTCTCAGCCTCTTGCTCTTAAACTTTGCCAGTTGTTCCATTGAAGCTGGTCTAGTCAATGTCATCTCCTCCACAGGGCCACGTCCCGAAACCCATTCCAACCTTCAGAAGCATCTCAGGATGTGTTTCTTCTCAAAACCCTTGGCTCCCTCTGGTTCCTGAGCACCCGACTCCGCCAGCTTCATCCAGCCTCCTTGGCTGGGCCTTCCAGCCTCTAAGATGATGCTTCTTCCTCCCAACCTCTCTGAAGGATGGTGTCTCCAGCTCTCCATCCTTGGTCTCCCTCTGCTCGCTCTCCACGGGACACATTCAGTGAATATGTTCTTTTTCTGCAGCTACAGATCCAGTGGCTGAAAAGAAGAGATTTATTTTATTTATAATGATTTATTTACTTATTCCTTCACACATCTGGAGGCCAGAAGTCAGAACATCGCATTTCCACATCCCTTGTAGGTCCCTAGGGAGGCTTCCTGGCTTACTCGTCTGGTTGCTGGTGGCTGCCAACTGTCCTTGCTGTTCTCTTGTCTATGGCAGCTTAACTCCTTCTGTGTCTGCCTACATGGCTCTCTTCCTTCTGTGTGTCCACATTCATTCATTAATTCCTTCTCCTTCTCCTCCCATGTTTTTTGTTTTGTTTTGAAACAAGGTCTATGTAGCCCTGACTGTCCTGAAATTCCCTATGTAGACGAGACCAGGCTGGCCTGAAATTCACAAAGATCTACCTGTCTCTGCCTCCCAAGTGCTGGGATTAAATTTTTATTTGTATTATTTTGTAAGTGTGTGTGCGTGTGTGCGCGCACGCGCGCGCGCGCGCGCGCGCACACACACACACACACACACACACACACACACACACACACACTTGAGTGCAGGTGCCCACAAAGGCCAGAAGAGGGTGCCAGATCCCCTGGAGCTGGAGTTACAGGGATTGTGAGCTGCTCAACACGAGTGCTGTTAATCAAAGTCTGGTCCTTTGAAAGAACAATAACTGAAGCACTGAGCCATCTCTTCAGCCCCCATTCTTCTTATGAAAACCCCAATTGTGCGATTTTCTAATCTGTATACTTCAAACATGTTTCCATCTAGGGAAATCCCCACTTCCCAATCATCTCATTCACGGGTTCTGGGTAAGCTTGAGTTCTGGAGGACCCATCAGTCTGGAAGAGACTATTCAATCCCAGAAAGTGGCAACACTGGGCCTCATAGTGTCAAAGCCCACCTAAATATTCCTGACTCTAAAGTCCTCCTCTGATCTACTTTGCCATACCTCAGTTCATACACCAAGTGTCTGTGTTTTGCAGGAGTCTTGGTCTTATGGTCTGTCTTTTTTTCTTTTTCAGAGGTGGCATCATGGGCTAAAGATGGCTCAGTGGTTAAGAGCACTGGCTGATGTTCCAAAGGACATGAGTTCAATTTCCAGCACCCACAT